>NW_026851834.1:0-52738 GCF_026571515.1 Ruditapes philippinarum | reverse complement strand
CTTTTGAGTGGATTATTGTTTTATCCGTGATAATTATATTTGGAAAATTTCACAGCGACAATTATCAAAATCAAGTGTCACACTTTTCAATGACGAGACTACTTTTTAAAGATGTTCACTATGTGGTATCTGTTTAGAGAAAATCAAAGCTAAAAGCGATAAATAACCCATATTTCAAACGTAATAAAAAGACAAGACTTATTTCTATTCATTAAATTATCAATCACCAAATATTTCTCATTTTTTTTTATTTCATTTTAACAGGCTGAAAAATACACTAACTTTCCACTGCTATTGATTACTAAGCATACAACAAAAGAAAATTCGTTGGTTTGGTGTGTACGATGTTATTTATTTCATCTAGTGAACTTCAAAAAAGTAATGCTCACTCTTGAGTACGCCACTCTTGAGAAAAACTGTTTTTTAAGGTCACTCGGTTAAATAAATTTCATTTGCACAATAACAAACAAATGTCCTCTATATATTTCCATCATTACATGGTTACAGGAAAATATTTGCCGTTCCAAATGGTATATCACTTTCCCATGTAGCTCTTTTTACTTTTCATGTTATTCATGCAGACATTTGTCTATGCTGAAATATTTTGATGACAAAATATTCACAATTTATGCAAGCCTATCGTGAAAATACAAGAGCTACACTATAAGAAAAATTGTACGACCTGGAACAGGTTTTGATTTTAGTAATTATAAATCAAATATTGAAAGATAAAATGATAAAAGGCAAACACCATTTGCTGTGACCCAATTAATCGTGAATGAATATCAACATTGTCACACGCCTGAATTGCGTATATTTCTTTTTTGTACTCCAGGTGACATGCAAGAGAACTTTTTTTTATCATCAAAATCATATCGTTATTTTTAAATTGTAAGAGAATTTTTAAATAAGAGTATCACATATTAAACACTGTAGTATCAAATAACTTTATCCTATACTGGACAGGAGTTTAACATTTCATAGAAAAGTCAGGATTAAGGCTATTTACTATTTTACCGATACCTTATATAAAGTTATTTGGTATTTCTTACTATTTTCTGAAATTCTAAAAACGTCCACATTCGCGAACTGTTGACCGGTCTAGTTTCGACTGTTTCCCTCGCGTGCTCTGACGTCATTGACGTCATAAATGATTCCACTTGAAGCGTCTATCGATCTTGATCATGAACCAAGCGTGGCAAAATATTAAGTTTAAGTATTAACATATGTGCACTTGAACTATTTTCTTGTTCCTTTTTGCTTCTTTCTGTAAAGTACTATTAAAACAGTAGTTGATCAGTTAATAAAACAGTTATTTCATACGTGATTTTGGAACAGTCAAACAGATGTCCCTCGGTGTTGGGGATTAGTGTTTTGAAACTGTTGGTCTCTCGGCCTACGGCCTGGGCAACAGTTCAAAACACTACCCCCTCCACCTTGGGCCAATAGTTTGAATGTTCCCAAATCACATATTAAATTACTGTATATTATTACCTGATACCGTTTATAAAAAAATAATTTCATATTTTTTACTGTTTTTTCTGTCTAAAAAACGTTCATGTTCGCGAACTGTTGATCGGTCAATAGTTTCGACTGTTTCCCTAGCTCTGACGTAATAGAGGATACCCCCTGGAATTTAATTAATTGCAAAATGACTGTTTCTTTCAGGTTTTTGTTAACACGAAATAACAGAGTAAAACAGTATGAAAATCTACAGGCATAAAAAATGTTGGCGTTCGTGGACATAGTTAAAAGATAAATTAAGAAAGTTTAATTATAGATATATTTGCTTAATTTTTTTTCTTGTTCATTTTTTTCTTCTGCAAGTACTGTTAGAACAGTAATCGATCAGGTAATCAAACAGTTATTCATATATGAATAACTGTATACTGTTAACTTCGGTCTAGAAAAAACCTGTTCATGGTATATACATTCAAGTATATGTTGATGCCTGAAAACCAGTTTAATTGGAAGTCATTGGGTTGTTTACTAATTTGTTCCTCCTTTTTATCACGGGTTTAAAATGAAAACACTTCTCCGCTTCAAATTTCACTTTACGGTCTTTGAATAAACCACGGTTTTTAATTGATATAATTGTGGTAGTGCTCTACGCAGGGTAGTGTTAACAGGAAAATGCGCGACATCGAATTAAAGAAATTGAAGTAAAATCGACAAAAACAAGAACGTGCGCCGCAACTATTACCCAATCTATAAAACACGTGATTACAAAAGTTCATAAGCAAAAGTAAGTAAAGATGATGAAAACTACTTATAACAAAAAATTCGTCTACATCACAAAAAAATTATTAAAAAAAAAACACCAATTTTGTGTCCGAAATTTGATTTATATTGCATTTTTTTAAAAAATTTAGGGGCCAATATCTCTAAGGAATAAATTTCTATTTGATCAACATCTTCAACAAAAATGCAGATTGTGTTTAATATGATTTATTTCGTAAAACGAAATTTTAATTGAACTTATAACATTTTATTGAAGGGTTTTAGTTTTTTTCTAGAATCAAAATTAAGTCTTACCACTAATGTTAGTGAAACACCCAAGTAAAACGAAAACACCAAAATATATTCCCATTTTTTCTCTCTGCATATAGAAATAAATTGTTATCTTCGCATAAATTGCATGGGTTTTTAAAGGATTGGTGACACTGTTTGATTAATTTGCAAAATATCTGTTTTGAGGCCCGTACTAAAAGCTACTCCAATTTTATATTATTTATTTTTAAGAAGTATAAATTGTCAAATGTCACATTTGCATGTAATTAATATTAGCATATATTACTTATAAATTAATCGAGTATAATACAATTGAAAAGCTAATCAGGAACGGAACGAATATTTATGGCAGTAATAATAAATAGACAAAAGAATCAGACATTCAAATATATTTGACGATATTTTTCACATTGCTACACCACTTGTAAAATATTACATCAGGTGTTCACTCAGTGAAATATAATAGAGGATATTAAATGAGTGTAGGCTACGAGTTGAATAAAATCATATTATGCGAGCCTCTGGTGAGCATAATATTGTTTAATTCAACAAGTTCAATAAATGTTGTACTGAATCTACACGAATATAATATTCTATTTATCACATTTATGAAATAAGAACAGTAAACTGTTAACAAGGGTCATTTTTAATGTACGCGCCTATAGTGTAACGCTAACATTAGCGCGCTTTTTGAATTTGAAATTCATGTCATGTAAAAAATATTAACTGATATCCAATTTTTGTTTAAGTTTTTAAAAAGGTGTAAAGTAGTGGTTTGCAATGTTTGATATGTTTAAGTATTTTTCTCTAGTTATATCATACTATATTACTTATTATTATGAATGTCAATATATATATAGAAACAAAAGGTTTACAATATAAAAATGCCAACATGCCTTGGCCAAAGTTTTCAAAAGTAACGGTCGACATGAAAGAAATTTAAATGTAATTGGATTGGTTTAGTTTGTTTTTATCAGAACCTCTTTCTGCGTTTTTAAACCACGACTACGTCATGTTTTTCAGACTTTGAGCCATCACCATGGTGACCGCAGGAAACGATTTCTTTATTTATGCAGCTATGAAAGTCGTAAAATCCATGCTTTTAAAAAGTCCATTTAAAGTGTTAAAGAGGGTCATTAAAGGTTGCATAATTATGATTAACGCATAAAATAAGATAAACTCAGGAATCTTAAGATACTGTTTTATTAAGAAAGCTTTATTTGCTAAGTATATCTGGTGTGCATAAAGAGTACTTGAGTGTTTAGATAGGGTACTTAATATAAAACTTCGAACGTGCTTTTTATGACTTGTCCGCTACATTCTTTTTATTTTGTACTTTATTTGTTTGATTGGTTAAATGCGATTTCTATTTGTATTTTGTTTTTGCTTTAATTGGTTCTGTTCCATGACGTAAAATATGAAAAAAATAGAAACCACTTTTTCTTGGTTTTAACATGGATTCATTTTTTTAATCATGAATTCGATTTATGATTTATTTATAAATGCAAAATAAACTCAACACAAGTTCGAAATAGACCTTGATGATTTTTTTCAGAACAATCCTGATAATTTCATATTAATAAAGACAATAAAAATAGTAACACAATCTTTATAAAACAGCTTTGTAATATTACTCAATCCCTCGTTGTGTAGTTGATTCACGCTACCCCCCTGATCTTTAAATTGCGGATTCAAAGTTGTGTGTTTCATTTCCCTTTCAGAGCGTGGTCGAATGTATGATCGGCATTAAAAATAACTGTCGCAGAGTTTATGTAATTGTAGGATGTGATACTAACAATTGACCAATGCAATTTAAACTGATATTTGCAAAAACCACAAGGCATTCAAACTTTTGGTTTTGGTTGGAGTGTAGCTCATTTTTCTAAGATGATGAAATAACGACTTTAATTATTACATTGTTGAATGTGTCATGAGTTTTCTATTTATGCTTATACTAATAAGATATTATACCACCAACAATACTCTGTGTTATTTTTCTACTGCAAAACGCAAGGTGTCCAGTTGAAATGTTTATACAGTATGAACCGCATCTCAATGTTATTTATTTCATGCCTATATTTGCATTTATAGAAACGTTTTTGTAAACAATGCTCGCATGTTAATTACTCAGCTTGATTACTGTATGCTTGTATTGGTATTATAGATATAGAAATAAATAAAGAAATTTCATTAGCATTGCTAAAAGCTGCACAAGGAATGAAATGAGATATAACGCTTAGGATTGAGATTAAAATAACTCTAATGCGATCTCTCAAAAGTCTAAGATCAAATGTGTCCACAAGGACTTCGGGTCTGAAATAAAAATATTCAAGGTATGCTATCAAATATTTATAAGGTCCAAGATCAAATATCTGCAGGGTCTGAGATCAAATACCTGCAAGGACGGAGATATTTAAAAACAAATCTACACAAATCAACGATATTCACAAAATCTTTATATCAGTACAGTTACATGTAAAGTAATTTGACCGTCATATATAATGTTTCATAGGTATCTTATATAAACCTTAACAATAAATTAAAGCGTAAACAAATCATTTTACTGAGCCTTTTTTGCAAATTACTTATATTTTTAACTTTGAAATATATTTTGTCAAAAAGTAAAGTAATTTAAGTTTTTAGATTTAGAAATACACATTTCATATGGCGATCTTACTCTGATCCATTTCACGATACTGTGTGTTTACAGGCTTGGGCACACCGTGCGGAAAAGTCGGAAGTGTGACAGAATGTTGCGTTACAAAATATATCAAGTCCTCCATTGTTATTGAAATACTTGAAATCTTTGTACACAAATCTTGTCTCGTGGGTAGATTGTGAGATGATATGTGTGTTTCTGTCAACTTCGCATCTACAACAAAATAGAACTATTGGCTTATTATAAAGTAAGTTTACCTATGTGAGATCTTTATCTTAAACCAAGTGATATTAGAATGTATTTAGTGAATAAAATCAGTTTCTTTTGTAAACGATAGAGACCGAAAAAAGGCCCCCTCCCATTAAAAAAACAAAAAAAAAAACGTTGAATAATTTTTATTTATCTTTAAAATTCCCAAAAAGGGTAGATTCGATAAAATGCCATTTAATAACATATTGGTATTCACATAGTTGTAGATATTTTATAAAAATGGAATGTTAAGTGTATGTTTGCAATATTTGAAAAGTAAAATGTGTATATGGTTAAAATGTTTAGTCAGAACCTCTTACCGTTCATACCAAAAGTGTTAATACATCACGTGCATCTTTTTTACTAAGTTTGTTATGTCTTAGATGTTTATCTGTTACCTAGGTAAGAACAAGAGACCATGATCTCAATTAATGCTGCAATAAACAAAAACCCAAACCCCACTATTTCAACAAGTTCATTTAAAATACTTTCTTTTAGGCCAACATTAAAGGTTGCATAAATGTGATTAATGCATAAAATAAGATAAACTCAGGAATCTTAAGTTACTGTTTTATTAAGATATCTTTATTTGTATAGTATATACGGTGTGTATAAGAGTACTTGAGTGTTTAGATAGAGTGCGTAATATAAAACTTTGAACGTGCTATTTATGATTAATTCTAAACATTCTTTTTTCTCTTACACTTAAGTCTGTTTGATTGGTGAATGCGCTTTTTATTGGTATTTTGTTTTGTTTTGATTAGTTTTGTTCAATGAGGTAAAATATATATCAAATTAATTAGAAACCACTTTGACTAGATATTAACATGGATTTTTTTTGGTTTTGTATATTGAATTGTCAATTCGATTCATGATTTATTTACAAATGCAAAATAAACTCAACAAAAGTTCGAACTAGACCTTAGAGTTTTTTTCTCTTTTTTTCTTTCTTTCTCTCTTTTTCAGAATAATAAAACTTCTCTTTTACACATTGTGCATTTGATTCACGCTACCCCCTAATCATAAAAGTTGAATCAAAGTTGTGTGTTTCATTTCCCCTTTCAGAGCGTGGTCGAATGGATGATCGGCATTAAACAGAATGTCGTGAAGTTTAGTTAGATGATGGGATGTGATACTAATAATTGACCAGATTATACATTTCCTCCATGTGAAATTTAAACTGAAATATGCAAACCCGCAAGGCATTCAAATTTTAAACGTTTGGGTTTGTTGGTAGTGCAGCTCAATTTTTAAACTGTTGAATGTGTCATTAACTTTCAACTTATTTGTTGACTATACTAAAATGATAATATACCATCAACAATACTCTGTTGTCTTTTTTTTTCTTCTGTAAACCGCAAGGTGTCTATTTAAATCTTTTATTCAGTATGAACCCTTACTTCAATGTTACTCTTTTCATACATACATACATACATACATACATACATACATACATACATGCATGCATGCATGCATGCATGCATGCATGCATGCATACATACATACATACATACATACATACATACATACATACATACAAAATACATACATGTTTCTATTTCTAGAAACAGTTTGTAAGCTTATACTTGTACGTTAATTACTAAGCCTATTTCCCTATACTTCATGCTTGTGTTGAAATTATAAACATGGTTTGTAACAAATAAATTTAGAACTAAGCTAGTTTACCTACGTTATCGCTTAATTGAATATTCTAGAAATGGGTTGTAAACAAATGTTCCCCATCTTTTACACGTTTGCTTGTTTGCTTGTAAACAGCAGAAGAGAATCAATATGCAGGAAATATCGGCGTGATGTTCTTCCATTCGTAAATATTTTAACATACAGTGTAAACGAAAGTTACATTATAGTTGATCCAAAATTGTATCTAAGTAACGCTAAAATAATTTGTTCATTATCATTGCTAAAAGCTGTACAAGTAAAGAGATTAAACATAACCATAAAGACGGAGATTAAAATAACTCTAATGCGATCTCTCCAAAGACTGAGATTGAATATATCCCCAAAGACTGAGATAAAATATATGTAGGGTCTGAGATCAAATACCTGTAGGGTCTGAGATCAAATACCTGCAGGGTCTGAGATCAAATATGACCTAGGACTAAGATTTAAAAACAAATCTACACAAATCAACGGTGTATATCATTACATTTACATATAAAGTAATTTGACCGTCATAAAGAATGTTTCATAGGTCTCTTATATAAAACTTAACAATAAACTAAGCGAAAACAAATCGTCTTATGGGGTCGTATTCTGCAAATTACCTACATTTTTAACTTTGAAATATATTTTGTCAAAAAATAAAGGTAATTTAAGTTTTCAGATTTAGACATATACATTTCATATGGCGTCTTCATTTTGATCCATTTCACGTGACTGTGTGTGTACAGGCTTGGGTACACCGTGCGGAAAAGTCGGAAGTGTGACAGAATGTTGCGTTACAGAATATGTCAAGTCCACCATTGTTATTGAAATACTTGAAATCTTTGTACACAAATCTTGTCTCATGGGTAGACTGCGAGATGATATGTGTGTTTCTGTCAACTTCGCATCTAAAATAGAACTATTGGCTTATTATAAAGTATGTTTACCGATGTGAGTTCTCGATCTAAAACCAAGTAATATTAGAATGCATTTAATGAATAAAGTGAGTTTCTTTTGTAAAAGATTGTGGCCAAAAAAGCCCCTTCCAATTTAAAAAAATACACCTAAAAAGTTGAATATTTTTTATTTATTCTCAGAAAGAGTGCAGATTTTTACCAATTTACCAAACATCTGAAATATATATGAATAAAGCACTATAAACAATTAATTAATAAATCCAGAATGAAAAGGTGAATGTTTCAATAAATTTTGTGAAATATTTCAAATACATTTATTCTATTAGAATATGAGATAAATTTCCCACTAATAATAAAAACATTGGCTGTTCCTATAAAAAGTAAATAGAAAATCACTAAAAATGCGTACATGTTTTACAAATAAAGTTTAATCAACAATGGTTAATATAGACGGAGTCGATAAGTCCCCTTACTTCCGTTATTATCAAATCATTAAGCGCCATAGAGTACAAGTCAAACACATTTAAGCATTACTTTTCTTGTTGATACCACTGCAATTTAACATTTAGATTAAACCTATTCTGAAAAAGATAACAATTTCAACTACTTGCTGTAGGCGGCCTTTATGATACCTATTGTATCTAGAACTGCTATCTGAATTTGTTTTATACTTTAAAAAGACATAATATTTCAATTTCTTACCCTTGGTTTATCAAAGTGACATCCATAGCTGATGTGTTTGTTCCTGATGGCCTCGTGAAACACGTTTCTAGTATCATTTTTGTATCCCAATCAGGCAATGTAGTGAACACTTTAACGAATACATTTTCGCCAAGTACCACCTTTAGGGGATTTCCGGAAATACGGTTTAAAAAGTTAACGTCACTAAAATACGTCATAGATAATTGGTAGTGACTTGTAAACGAGGCATTATGTACTTCCGGAATATGTTCCACGTGCGATGACGTTACTTCATTGGCATTGACGTCACATTCCACATTAAAAGTCCACTCGTGTTTCAGAACCACATATGGACGAACAGGGTCGAATACAATGTAGAAAAGGTTGTTTTTGTAAATATTCATGTCAGTATTAAACTGAAATAGAAGTGTATGTATAAAGAAAACCGTTTTGTTACAAAACTTATTATAAACTATTTGTAAACTTTTTATACCAAATGTGAAAATGGTAAATAAAAAAACTGTGAGATATCTACTTTGTTGTAAAGGATATTTATAATAAGATATGTTCTCATAAAATTCATTGTTTCTCAAATGATATAAATATAATCAAATAAGTTGTAGCAGATATTACATAAACGTGATAACACTGTAAACAATGGAAGGAGATTATGGAGTGAGAGTGCTGAAGTTTTCGTTGATGTGCTTACTTTTTCAGAGGTGGAACACGTGTTGAAGCTTTGTTGAAAAAGCAAAAAGGAGTTATCAAGATGACCTTGACATTTCTCCGAGCCTAAAAATAGATCAGCTGGTTTGACTGAATGGTACTTCATCTGCAAGCGACTCATGTTGACAGATATATTCCAGTGTGATGCTGTACACTTGACCTCTATAGCATCTTCAAGACGAAGATGACTTCCTGAAAAAAGATCATGATTCAAATTAGGCTCAGATATATCTGTGGTGTTCATAATGTCTTATATTATTAAAATTCTTGTTTCAATGTAAAGAGGATATATAACGCATTTTTATAGCGTTTGTTGTATGATCTTTTAATGAATATTAATTAAAGCTTATTTCAGGGTATTTCTGGTTCATCCCTCAAAAATGTTTCTAAATTGTTTGAAAATACGAGTATGTGTTAAATAACAATATCAAATTTCTACAAAAAAATATATTTGAACACTCTTCTTGCTCATATGAAATTACTTAATACAATGATTCTTGTAGACCAATTCGTCTAATAAAATATTTCATACTTATGTAGAACTACATTGGCTAATAAAAAATACAGTGTACATAAATTCATAAACATTCATTATTGTTGTTGTTGTTGTTTTTATTATGATGATTATTATTATTATTTCTATTACTACTATTATTATTATTTTTATTATTATAATTATCATTATTATTATTATTATTATTATTATTATTATTAATAATAATATTTTTGTTGTTGTTGTTGTTGTTTGTTTGTTTGTTTGTTTGTTAATTTATTTGTATGTTTTCTGCCTTTTAGCTTCTGGTTTGTTGCTGCTGTTATTTCTATTGTTTGTGTCAGATGATGTATAGTTAGAATTCATTAATACGTTACACTGTTGCTGAAAATTGTGTGAAAACAACGATTTCGAGACAATAGTTTCAACTTACCCACGGTCGATGTTACTGATGGACACTGGCAACCGTATCGAATAGCAAAGTCTGGACAACTTGCGTACAGAATATGTGGATAAGGCTGACAAATAAGCCCAATAACTTGATTGCATACTGCTACGTAATGATTAACTGTACTATTCAGTATTAAACTGAAGGACTCGAGCTTGTCATCTCTACACTCTGCAGCAATTATCGATTCGCCAGCGCAAATCTTATTTAAGACACTTGCTGGTTGGTGTTCATAATTTGATCTGAAAAGAAAGTTTTATTACTAAATGGTGTTCCTCCATAGAAATATATTTAACATGTTATTCTGGTGTCATTATAGTAAGTAATTTAATATGAACAAGAAGAGTGTTCAAATATATTTTTTGTTGAAATATGATAATAATATTAAACACATACTCTTATTTTCTAACAAGTTAGATATATTTTCGAGGAATGAACCAGAAAACCCCTGAAATAGGTTATAAGTTCATTTGATTGTTTTTATGTATTTTTAGAAAAGGCAATTCACTTATATCATAAAGAAAACCTATAAGGTTGCAGTTTGGGTTATTTCTTCAAATTATTGAATTCGATTCTAACATTATTGTGTAAGTCGATGGAGATTTTTATTTAAAGTCAAATTGATTATCATAATATTTTTGTCTTACAACAATTATTAGGATGATATCTATGTTTTCTGATGCAAGTTGCTATATTGGAATATACAAACAAATAAAATGCGTTGTTTACACACTTATTCGGCCATGATTTGGGCAATGACTATTTGTAAATTAAGTTTTATACCACTGAAAAAATGAAGATAACATGAATATAGTTCTGTGTGGAGACAAGCCGACGAATTATAAGTTATAAAATTAATAATACTGACAATATATAAATATTCTAAATGGCACAATGTGTGACATTGTTGTTGTTATTCCTATAGTATTTCACCTGCTTAAAAGAGGTTATCACTAAACACAGTCAGTGCGATTTGCAGCGCAGAGCTTCTTTCCCCTAATTAGCACGGAAATAGTCGGCCGACAGTGTAAAATTGAAATTTGAACTAATACTCACTTTAAAATTACCCTTTAAGGTATCATTTAGAACTTTTATTATAAAGTTTTATTTCATATATATTTAAAGCAAGTTTTGAAAACCTTGCATAGCTTGAATGTTCTTCAAAAAATAGAGAACTTGAATTATAAATGTGCCCCTGAAAATGCATTAGAAGCAGATACATATTATATGCAGAATATATTTTCCCAAACAACGACTAGTTGCACGTTCTAAAGTCTGAATATTTTGTGAAAAGTTCTATAAGATGTTTCTAAAAATGTATAACAATATTTTTAAAAATGTTTGTTTTATTTATATAACTTTTATTTTATTTATTCATTTAATTATTATGCTTTATAAAAAAGATGAAAAACCAAATGTATAATTCGTAAAATAGATATATAAGTTTCAGTAATGGAATCACTTTTTTGTTACAGGATATATAATGATCAAAAGGATTAAAGTGTTGATTCAAGGTGTCATATAGGTTTGTACGATTTGGAAAAAGTTTTTTTTCTACATATTTCCTCGGTTATCGTTCAAAAGGTTGAACATGTTTTAAAAGACTTGTTAATTATATCTAGACGATACAACATTGTATTTGTGTAATATAGACAAAATATAGGTGCATACCCATTTCTCAATGTAACAGATGTATTGAACCATGTTGAGTCCCAGCAAATTTTCCTACCTAAAATAAAAAAATTGTTAATATCAAAGTGGATTTAAACAATTTTCAGTTTGCATAATGAACTTAATGTCATACCAAAGAGAATGTAGGGCAAAGCTGTGAAAATGGGGAAAACTTTTACTGTCTTTCATTTAAGACTCCGCACAGCAAGTTCCATTCGGTTAATTTGTTTTGGCAAAATAGTGTGTAGTCCAGGTTAATGATGATTTTACCTTTGTGATTTATCTGCTGCATTTTTACTTGAAATTTGATGATCCAAACATATAATTTTTCGCTACTCTTCGGGGTTTTGGATTCGGGTTTCAACAGACTAGTTCTTAACATTAATCTAAATAAATTGAGAATGATGAAAAAAAGACAAATTCATACCGGGACCTGAGTTTTTGCACGAAACTTACTTCTGTTTAGGTATATAAAAGTAATTATAGAAATTAAAAAACATGTTTTTTATAACGTGATATATAGAGGATATTTGTTTGTTTGTGTGTAAGATGAAATTTTATTTCATCAAGTGGGCTTTAAAAACAGTATTCTCACGAGTGGCGTAGCCACGAGTGAGAATACTGTTTTTAAAGTTCACGAGATGAAATAAAATTACATCTTACACAACAAACAGACAAATTTTCTTTTTATTTTATGCTTAAAAACAAGTTAAAACGAAATTTCCATAATTTTAACGTTAATATTAAAATCTGTTTCCCCCATTGAGAGCCCCATTTAGACGGAATTCCTCATTTAAAACAAGAAGTTTTGAGCTGAAAAATAAGTCCGCCAATCAAGGTTAAATGACGGTAATATTTATTCATTTTATTAAATAATATGAATGATCGCTTGTTTTAATAATAAAAACAAACAATTCTTGTAGGAGAAAAAGTCCAACCATCCATCCATATTTCTGTTACTTACTGCGAATTTATATTAGACCTGGTTTTGTAAAATGTAAGCGGCAGCCACTTTTAAAGTTGTGTATTTTATGGGAGGAAAATAATTGTGTAAGATTCAGAAGGATATAATTTGGATTTGTTAGTCATACACCTTTTTAAAAGAAAGAAAACTTATATGAGGATTGTAACAGACAAAAAATAAGTGTTGACAGAAGTGAAAACATTCAGAAAAGGAGCTAGGAAAATGGAAAACTTGGAAGCTTGCTAAGGCAGCTAAGGAACGCTGGGTTGTTTTACTTATTTTGAGAGTGATGGCTGTCAATGCTTTTCAATTTTTCATAAAGCATACGGCAGTTATTGCTCGTAGGATACTTTAATATGCCGAAATGTCATCAAGAGCAGTTTAGCATGGGGAAGGAATGTATTTTTCAGACTGTAAAAACGAAACAAAAAAAATTAAGAGACGAAATTTTGTGATTGGAATTTGAAGGAATAGAAGTAAGTTTTCTCTCTTTATTACTTTTGACATTTAAGTTATTTATCTATTTCAGCTTTGCTATTTTTTTAACAGCCTGGTATTGTCAGAATTGTCAGTAAAAATAAAATTGAGGTACCACATGGGGAAAATCTTAAAAAAGTAGTTTCGTCATTGAAAAAAGTGAAATTATATTTTGATAATTTTCACTGTGAAATTATCAAATATAATTTTCACGGATAAATCAGTAATCCACTGAAAAGCATAAAATAAAAGTCGATATCAATTTCAGCATTATGGCATTTATTATGATTTCAGATTAGCATGTGAAATCATAAAAAATATTGTTTGTGAGGTCGTAAAATTCTCAAAGTCAAAGTGTTAAATTATCTCTTATCTTTGAATACCATTTTACCTTAATATTCTTTCACATGAAACGAACTTACTAGTCTGACTTGCATGTCGGATAGTACTGAAATTGAATCAATAGACGTACTTTTGAGACAGTTAAATGAATGATACTAGTAGTTGAAAAATATTAATTGTGTTATCGAAGCGCAAATAATGTTGCTGCCTAATTGCTTATATGTTAAGCTGGCACGAGGAGATATTTTTCTTCTCCTTGAATTGATGCTTTCACTTTGGGAAATTTCTAGGTGTCATAGACACTTTGATCTACAAAGGAGATTTTTGCTCCTCCATAATATTGTGAGAGCGGGGAAATTTCCGTTAAATAACTGGGTTTCACAGAGTCACTTGATAATCATGTTATACGATTTGGTAAGTCATTCTGTGGAAGCTGCTTAGTAAGCAATGGCAAAGAGTAATAATAATGTTAAAGAAAAAAAAACAAATTCAAATGCAAAAAAGTAATGCTGGACAAATTTCCGGTTGGACTTTACAAAAAACGCCCATATGGCATATATTCGTATTCCTATGGATAACAGGGTCAATATATGTGTCTTAATTTTAATTATTCCATAAATGTTGTCATTTATTTTCAAAGTGACTATGACATCTTTATTTACAAATTGATTTGCTATGCAAAGATTTTACAGGAGTAAAATTATTTTATAGTCACTTCTTACCATGTACACTACCAGTGAATAATAATCCAAATATTAATTAACTTGTGTACATAAAGACTGGTTTGAAATATTAATTTCCTTTCTAATATTATTTGATGTAATGAGGCCTTGGAAGTAAATATTCAAACTGTGATTTATGCAAAAACGTCTCGCCTTACTTGAATATAGCCTAAATGTACTTTGGTTTATGTAAGAAGAGTACATATGCCATTGTGCATCTGGTAGCATCTAAAGAGGGGGATTTGGTTAAGATAACATAATGTATAACGCTTTTAAATAAATGTCTGCATATAATAAATATTTTAATACATTTTATTTTAGAAACCCTCACATGACTCATTGCCTCTTAACATGATGCTACACTGATACAAGGCTGGTTCAAAGGTTTGAGTATAAGATACATTAAGTGGCTCGTTTGTTTAAATTAAACTTAAATAGCAAATATTGCGATAACGAGTTAAGTGTCCATCCACTCCACTTGTCACAAGAGATGCTCACTGAAGAATCTAATCTGAGATAACGTTCTCCTGTCTTTGCATGTTGTTCTACTTTTTAACAGATCAGATTACTGTATTCTTTTCCCTATAGACCAACTTCAGAACAATTTGGTCCCTAAACATGCATTAATATTGAGTTATCATGCTTAAGATGTGACTTTTCGAGTAAAATGAAAATTCCTGACATTAAATTAAAAATGGTCATCTGGGTCTCTTTCTATACGTGCGGGGTTATCTAAATAAGAGAATATACAGACTAACGTAAACGAGCTAATTCTTTCTTGAAAAGGCTACAAAAGAAGCACAGCCTCATTCTTTTTTCTTATTGGTTTACTTATCTAATAAATTAAATCACAACTTGATAAATGTTAATTGTTACTGTTACGTAATAAAAAAGGATTTCTTTTAAAAAAAAAAAGTTTAAAACGACCGTAGAAAACGGAATCTACCGTTGACGTCCCAGTTCCCCCCCCCCCATCCTTCTTGCCTCGATTAAAGCAGTGTTATATTTTTAAACATTGTCTCCATTATTACAACTTAATGTCAATTTTATAATGGCTAAACTATTAAAGGTCAATGTAATAATGCCACGCTGAATATCATACATTTAATTATGATAAACTTTCAAATTCAAATTTCTTTTTTTTTTGCACTTAACACATTTAAAAAATGCAATGAGGTTTAAAGAATACAGATAAAAGTTTTGAGGCATAAGCACCATCATTGTAGATATAATACCACATGACATACGGCACTGACTAAAAGGTGTTCATTTGCTAATGAGGTCAATACATGGGAGGAAACTCGTATAATCTTTAGCTTGTCCTACATACACACTTATCTTTCCCGTTTAATCTGCGTTATCAAGGATTTTGTACAATGTTAAAGTTGTTAATTGCTATGCACTAACTATGCTCTGTAAATATACTGTGTCTAATATTTTGGCAATGCCATGAAGCAAATAATTTTGTCATTGTCATTGTATTTTTGAATTATATCAAAGTACTAAGTATTATATCACATTTCTATGTAGGAGAAAGAAATCATACTGATTGATGAGTTGATTAAAAAGAGGAGTATCAGTTCATCGGTGAAATATACACAATACATGTTTATCACATTCCCATTTTATTTGGCTATACTTTGCTGTTTACTCGTTATACTCATATACTATGATGATTGATACTAATATGATTAATGCAAGGCCATTCAATGTGAAAAGATTTAAAACATTCGGAAATACATTTTGTATCCCCTAAATCTGATGAAAAATAACAAACACATGGTTTCGATCTACATCCGCATAAAATGACTTTAGCAGGAAGTAACATGTAAAATATTAGTATACAGTGATGATACCTTTGTTAACAGGATTTAATTTAAATAACTGTGTCAAATATTTGAATGCTAAATTATAAATTTGAAAAAATATATAGAGCCAGTAATTAGAGACAAAGCTGACTGCATATGATGTGCAATAAAAAAATCAATACAATAACATCTCTCAAATAAACACAATATTTGTTTTATTTGTTAAACAATTCCATAAAACAATTTTCTGTTTGCGACTTTGTCTGTTGACTTTATATCTAAAACCTAATTGAAGGCTATAATATTTGGTCTCTTGTAAAAATTAGCTTTCAAAATTCGTTTCATATATTTGAAAAAGTCTTGTAAAATTTTGTTAAATATACTGAAATCCACATCCTGTATCAAAACAAATAGGTTCATTTAAAGGAGTTCGACGAATGTTGCTTGCTCTATACATATATTTATTGCCTTCAATTCCTGAATTTGACTGGATTAAACAAATGCTTTGTGATGTATATATTTAAACCTTTCAAACCAAGAGTCATTTTCATTGATCAAATCAATTTTAAGTTTTATATATCTTATTTGTGGAACCAATTTCTAAATTTGTGTTGCACTGTTTATTATTGTACTGTTACTTTTATCTATTTTGAATTGAAAAAAAAATCACGACTGAAACCATGGTCAAACATTTATTTTTAGTGCCAAACCATGTAATATTTTTGGTCATGGACAGTATATGGATGAATCGGTTCGATAAGATACAATATAAAGATACAATAAAAATAAAAGGGATGTTTGACATACACAGGGATAATTTTATTAGCTCGGAAATATATAATACTTGTCTTTAAATGTCTATAGATATTGAAAGGTTAAACACTACTTTCAAAAAACAATTATGTTATATTAATTTTAAATAAAAGTTTTTAAAAAAATGGTCCCTTTCAGTGATATCTAAGTTTTGGGTATACTATATTAATAGAATCTATCATTGGGTTAGATAGAGGATACAGAAATACCAACCCGAGGGTGATCGGTTCCATCGGGAACGAGCCTTGGCGAGCTCCCGATGGAACAGATTGCCCGAGGGTTGGAATTTCTCTATCCTCTATATCTAACTAAATGATTTATTATCTTTCTCACTCACCAGACACACAAGAAACAAAATATAAATATCAGTGAAACTACAACCTAGTTTGAAAGGCGGACCTGACTTTCTATGGTTGACAAAATGCATTTGGCCGTCCGAAAAAAAATCTACTGAACCAATTTATGTATCGAAATATTCAGTGAAAATAAATTCAGTTGAGATTTGTCATGAAAAACGAAGGTTATCATGATAAATACTTCAAAATTAAAAGTGGAAAATGTCTTAATATTAGTGTTTATAAGGAATTCAGTCCATGCTCAAATTGTTGAAAACAGCGTTTTGACGATTGCGAAAATTGTTTTACTTATTCAGTTATTTTGGCAAAATATTCAATAATGAATTTAAAATGAGATTCTTCATCAAGAAGCATCGTTACCAAAACAGAAAACATGGATGTTTTCCAGGCAAAGTGTCATTATATCTGATTTGATGAAGAATATCGCGAAATGATGGTATGCTATTATAAGTAATAGATCGATTAGGAAATGTCGGACCTTAGTTGAGTAGGACTCATTGAAGCGCGAAAGTTATTATCAATTTATTTCGATTTCGTGGACAATTTATAAGAATAGCTCAAATATTTGATGCATTATTTGGCCATCGTAATGTTTCATTTTTGTCAAAATAGGAGTATGTGTAGGAATACGTAAAGAAGTGCTGCACATGAAGTGTGATATATGCCCATGTGCGATAAGACTTTTCAACACCGCTATTTATAGTAAAATTTACGGATCTGTCTACCTGGTTTTGAGACAATGGTTGATTTAATGAAGGTTAAGTGGTAAGAATAAAGAAACACTAGATAAACAGAACAAGAGTTCTCTTACTTGCTAGTACATATTTGATACTTAATTATATTTTTTGGAACGGTTAGCTGTCAATTGAACATACATTTATGGAATTCCACTGTTTTTATCTAAAGTAATAAAAATATATACATCCTTTTTCTTTCTCAGAAAGAATTAAAATGTTCTTTTAAAAAAAACTTTTGTCAGTAACATATTGATTTGCGCTTAAAATTGCTAAAATGATTACAAATGAATTCAATAACGTTATCTTCAACATTTGATAAATTAATCTCCTTTAAGTTCAAATGCACAACTTAATCATTCACCAGGAAGTGGAAACGTACACTTCACTAGTAAAACGTCGTACCAGGTGCTTAAAATAGATTTTATATCAATATTAAATTCTCCAAATTTTATTGTCTCTTTACATTTTACTCAATTTAAGAACAAATTTTACCTGGGTTATTTCTAAGTAATACGAGGGACGCCGATGTTTACTTTTCTTAGACTAGGTCCTTCGGGGTTTTGAAATTTTAAGAAAAATCATTTCGTTCTTAATTGATAATACTGGTTGATAGCCTGCTTCTAAAATAATTTCAAAACAATTTGTTTGAATATGTTATTGCAATAAATACACAATTCTTATTGTTCTCAAGACATGCATAATAGATACATGACAACATGAGTTAATTAAATACATGTAGATAAATTGATATTAATTGAGAAAACTATCAACCATATATTAAAATGACAAGCAATTTACTACATCTAGTTCATATTTATATTGTCATAACAAAAAAACTGTCTTCAGTTAGTTGTATACCATAAAACTATCGTAATGCTAAATCTGTAATTTTGACCAGTGAGAGAAGAAGAAAAAAGAAAATGTTTAGCATATATTGATGTATTTTTCAATTAATTTATGAATCATAATATTCTGTCTGTTCTCATATGTGGCATTTAACAAGCGCTCATGAGTGATTAACAAAAAGTGGAATTCATCGCCAACACCTAAGTATGTTACATAAGTTATAATGCAAGATTCCAATAGGAATCTATTACAACATCCATTCTCTACAGAGATTCATTGCATTCCTTTTAAAATTGATCATAATTATACTTTTATTCGATTGTGCGGTTGCTAAATATGTCCCAAATTTAAATTCCGTTTTTGAACATATATTTATTATAAACTCGCTCAAACTTCGTATTTTTGATTACCAATTGTGCAAGAAAATATCTGAGATTTTATGATAATAATACAGTTAATTGTAGCCATTTTGCCTATGGAAACCGACGGCGTATCCAAATGCAAATTAAACAACATGCAATTAAAATGATTTTATATATCATAGAAATGTATTATTTTATACTGGATGTCAGCTAGGACACTACCTGTCGACTACCTGTCGATTAATGTGGAATAATTGACATTACGCCAGAGAAGGGATCGCTATACATTAAAACCAAAAATACCATATCTTCTAGATATTCTGTGACATTATAAATATAATGTGATTATGAATAGAAAGAATGGTAATGAAAAGGTGGATTTGTAAAAATCTTTTCCTTTTTTTATACATTCTGTTACAGCCAGGATAAATGTTTCGTACCTGCTGTAAAACTTATTATTTCCATATGAACACTTTTTTACTTTTTGTTATAAACTAACTTATTTGATCTGTCAAAATGTCAGTATTTTTGGTAACTGGATTAATATACCGATTAAATAGCTTTAAATTGTCAAAATATTTAAATAATTTCAGTGTAAATCACTTCTGCACAGTTGTCTTATACAAGTAGCTTTTCTAAGGAAAATGGTGGACTTCGTGAAACTGATACTGATAGCTGATTGGCTTAGTTCTGTGACACCTGTCAGCTTGATTGACAGGCGGCGAAAGGTCAATTCAACTTTTAAAATCACCAACATCTAATTCTATGTCTTTTATAGTGATAATTTCATTTAGATATTATATTTATATTTTCTTTGACTTTTAAATCTCTCTTAAGCCGGTTTTTTGTGAGTTTTATCTATGTTAAAACTTATTAAACTGATTTTATTTCCAAGAATACATATTATATATAAACACTTTACAATTTACAAAAAGTG
The DNA here is from genome assembly GCF_026571515.1 of Ruditapes philippinarum. Taxonomy (NCBI): domain Eukaryota; kingdom Metazoa; phylum Mollusca; class Bivalvia; order Venerida; family Veneridae; genus Ruditapes; species Ruditapes philippinarum. The sequence continues at coordinate 32,354 of NW_026851834.1, read as the reverse complement.
TATACGCAAAGCAGTTCATATATCTAACAAAATAAGATTGGAATTGAAGACATATTGTCGTATAAAATTCTTCTACTATATCGGTCATCTGGTTCAGCTTAAACGTTTGTTTTCGTCTTTACTGAGAGTTTTTCATTATTAATTCTTAAGCTATTCAATCACATATATTTTTTTATTAATTTCGTTTAGAATTTTCTTATAGTGTTTACTGTTTTTGATTTAATTTTGCCTGTTGTTTTTGTTACTTTTAAATTCAAAAAGTAGAAATATAATTTCAAATGTTTTGTAGTTTTGGTCACACAATATTATTATTATTTGATTCTCTCTTCCAGAGACGCTGATAAATGTCATTTACATACTCTTTATCTATACATAAGATAATGTTATTGGACTTTAAGAAAGGGCGCCATATAGAAGGTGCCAATTTGTCATGTGGCTGAAAGAAGTTCAAATATGTCATCCTATTATGTCAGAAGTCTATTGTGAAGCATAAAGAGACTGTACATGTGTAACACAACGTTATTATGGTCATCTCATCTATTTTTTTTTTTTATTTATTTTTTTTTTATTTTGTGCATAAGAGTTTTTTATGCGATTTAAGAAATTTAAAGTCGCTAAAACATTCTTAACGCTGTAAATTGTTTATTTATAATTTGTATCTGAAATTACAATTTTCAATTTAGTATATTTAAATTGTTTCGGTTTCCTCAATTTAAAATCATGTTACCAGTGGTGTCCGTCTGCTTACTGGTGTTTAGGAGTCCGGGCAAAAGATTTATTTGTCAGCCAAAGGTTTGTATAACCAGTCCTTGCTTATTTAGTTAATAAAGGTCACCGTGCCATATAGGTCACTTAAACTAAGTCAAAGCAAGATGTATAATTGCATATACAGACATGCATATATCCGACCTAACACTTTCAAAGAATTACACTGTGCAAACAACTGTTGTCCATGCCTTTATTCTTGACAGATGTAAGATATAATCTTGAACAAAATCATTCGGGTTTGTCTTATATTTTGTACAATATCACATCAGTATCAGTCCATGTCAAATGCTTTCAATAATGCTGCTCATGGCTATGATCAAATTAATGTATGTGCACCCTTTAAGGCCAAACTTTTCTCAAGTAAGAAAGATAAAATAAAAAATAAAAATATATGTATACAATTTTCAAAGTATCGTGATAATCAAAACCCACCTGTAGTTTCAACGATATCTTATGACAAGATAACTGTTGTATAAGAGGATTGTATTACAAGACAGATTATACTATAAAAAAAGCTCATCAATCACTTCGTTAATTTAAATGGGTATCGTGGTTTTAATCGTTATAAACAGTCGATGAGGGTATTTGTTTTACCTGCAAGTGTTTGATAATTTCTATAGCTACGTACCTTGTTTAAGGGAAACAGTTAAATAGGGGCGACATTTACATTGGAAGATTTAATCTGTGAATTAATGTAAAAATCAGAAAACATAATCTTTTTAAACTCATTATATTTTCATGAAAGACAAAACTTAAAGAATATAAAAGTAGAACCGTTAGCTATTGTGCATTAATTTATTTCTGGAATTTGAACTTTGTTAAGATGGCTGATAATGTAAGTGGACGACAAAAAGGAAAAGACATAATAATACAATCTACACCACAGGGAAAGGTGAAAGCACAGGGAAGCTCTGATGCATCAATGTATGTCAGCTCTGAGGCAGACAAACAACTTGACAAGAAACCAGAGGGAACGCGAACAAAAAGCTCTGATGCATCAGTATATGTCAGCTCTGAAGAAGACAAACAACGTGACAAGAAACCAGAGGGAACGCGAACAAAAAGCTCTGATGCATCAGTATATGTCAGCTCTGAAGAAGACAAACAACTTGACAAGAAACCAGAGGGAACGCGAACAAAAAGCTCTGATGCATCAGTGTATGTCAGTTCTGAGGAATACATACTAAGTGACAAGAAATCAGTAGCATCAGGTTACAAAAGTCCAGAAGAATACCACAAGTGCGATCCTTGTACAATTGTCGGAGATGATGCCATGGCTGAGTGGTTCTGTTCAGGTTGCAAAATATATCTTTGCAGCATGTGCTTTGAGAGTCATTTAAGTAGAAATTCATCAAAGAATCACGCTAAGGCTGGAAAAGATGGCATGTCACCGAGAAAATCCCCTACATTCTGTACTCCGTGTAAAATAGTTGGAGCAGAAGTAAAACCAGCTGGATACTGTGAAGATTGTTGCTGTTATCTTTGCGATGAATGTTGCAAGTGCCACTCTAGAGAAATAACTAAGCACCACGTTATAAAAATGAACAAAGCAGCAAATGAAGGAATCCGTCGTGATGGAACCGCTTCAGTTTCTAAGATAAATATCAAAGACGAAATGACCGGTGAAGAAAACACAAATGAAGAGTTTACTTACGTCCGAGACATCAACGTTGCATCACATACTGACAAAAAAGAGGAATGTCTTATCATAGACATGGCGTTAGTCTCAGAAAACGAGCTTGTCCTATGTGATGCTTTCAATAAATGCTTGAAACTCGTGGATATCACAAAAGACAGCATTAAAGACGTTTTACCATTACAATCAAAGCCACTTGCAGTAACAGCGATGTCGAATGACCAGATAGCTGTTGTATTAAAAGACTGTTATCTGATACAGATTTTAGACATACGAGGCAAACTGGTTATAGACCGCACAATTAAAACCAACGGCATTACGGCAGGCGTGAGGATGGTGAACAAACATCTGTATGTGTCATTTTGGAAGCCTGTAAAGTTTCAGAAACTCCAGCCGACAGGTTCAATAATCAAGACGATCAAACCGGATGATGAAGTACGAAAACGTTGTTTTTTTCCTCATAATTTCGCTGTGAATACTGACGAGACTGTAATATACGTATCTGATGGGGAGTTGGACAAAGTCTTGTCCATTGATATGAATGGTAATCTATTGAACTTGTATCAAGGTGAGTTAGAATGCCCGTATGGTATTATCATTGTTCCATCTGGGTCAGTCTACGTCTGTAACAGGCATCAGGACATCGTTTACCAAATGAGGTCAGACCTGAGTGAAGCTATTGTGTTACTAGGACCAGGAGATGGAGTAACAGACCCACAAGCAATGTATTTGAATGCTAACGATCAACATCTTTACATCAGCAGTGGAAGTTTTGGAAACAAACGTAAAAATTTCTTAAAAGTATATAAGTGTTAAAGACTATGCTTACATGTATGTGAATGTGTATAAATATTCTTGCGTGGACGGTAAGGGTGTCATTAAGAGATTTACAATAATGATTATAACACACAATTGGATCAAAACTGTCTTTTAGACAATAGGTATAAAAAGAATGTTTCATAGAATTTTTGTTCAGGAAATAACTGTATACGAAATACATGCGAACAATCATTTGTAATGCATGTCATTCGAATTATTTAAGGTTTATTGACATTATAGAAAAGGATAACAAAGTGGTATCGGTGATAATTTTTTTAATCAACTAAATGTAAGACACCATGGACATGACTTTATATAAATAATGTTGGCCAAATGTATGTTCAACAAGCATGTTGTTTTTTGTTTGTTTAAATATGTTTATGCTAACGATCAAATATGTGACGATATTTATTAGCAACAAGATTATGTAAACCATCGTGAAATAATGAATCAGCTGCTTTAATTGTCAAATTGATAACTGTGAGATACACCATATATTTAGGACGCCTAATTATTGGAATATTTAGGACTTTAACATTTGTTATTTTAGGTTTAAATTGAATCCCGGAAGCGCACTAAATCATTCTTAAATAGTTATTCATTACACTAAAATGTATATGTGTTTTCATTAATCAATTTTTATGAAGTAAAATGTAAAGTTATACACAAGTACTACAAGTACAAACTTTAAAAAAAATAACATTTTCCAGTTTGTAATTTGATATATATACGTAATATTTTACATGTAATTTTATAGTATTTGAATGTAGAAGAAAAGGAAAGCTGTCAATTTATATAAACAGTTGAATATTATATTTGGAATATAAAGTATGATTGTACATGTACTTTATGTTAACTTCTGTACAGATGCTTGTAATTTTAATTAAATCGTCGTTATTTCAAATGGGATATTTGAAATTTGTTTATATGTTTCTCAAACAAAACTTACTGTTGTTCGCAATTCGTTGACAGCTCTACACATAACTGATATGAAACTTATAAAATTGTAAATACTATAGTGAGATCGTCACGGTTATGGAGTTCCTATTCTGGTATTGGTTGCCCTAACTGTCAATTTTGCTACAAAGCTTATATGACGGCAACTACAAAATCACGAAGTTATAATATTATTTTTATCAGATGAATAAAAAAGAACTGTTTATAGTCATATGAATCATTTATCAATGACACGCTTATTGTATAACATTTATCTCGTCTTAAAGCTATATTTGTATTACGCAAGTGACATCTCGACGAAATATATGCACGGCCGTGCAATATTTTTTTGACGGAGTCTCAGAAACGACACAGGTATGTGATAAACGTTTTAAACACTGCAATGCAAGCAAAACACTCAGTATCAGCTGAAATGAAGAATGAAAACAACACAATAACAAATGAGGCACAGTTCGAGGAGCAAAATGGTCAGATTGAATGAAGAGCGGCATAAATACATTTATAACTTCATGAGAAGTAGTAGCCTGTGCAAGAATAAAGATAATATGATAACAATTGATGCACAAAATGGACAGATAGGAAGATTGTCTGTAAAATATTTAAGTATTAATTGCCAAGTATAGCAGTACGAAAAATAGTTTTGGCAATCTGAAAGCTTTGCACTTACCATTTTTTTAACGCTGCGAATGGTAATTAAGACGTTCATAAATCATTTTTTATTATGAATTGGTTTGTGTAACTGTTTTTGGTCATCGCTAATCATCTAACTATACACCACATATACAAGACATTTCGTTATTTGTTATTTGTAATAACCAATCAAAAATGCAGGTCAGTAATACTATTTCAAATGTCTATTTTTATTTTTTACGAAAAAAATCTTTCGGTCGTGTCTGAAATTATGCAAGCGCCTTTTCTTCACCAGTAAACCTGGAACTACGTCAGAATACTGATCATTATAGTGTCGACCCAGCATGAAAAAAAACAAACAAAACTCTAATATTCATCGTAATGTAAGTTTATCATCGCCGTTCTTCGGCATTCCTTTTATCTAAATATAATTTAAATCATATCTTTATTCACCCTCCGCTACCTCTGGCAGCGTATGTATCGGACTGAAAACTATTATTAATTTTGATAATAATGATTTTAACTTATTTTATTATTATTTTTGCGTTATCTAAGGTGGAACAAATGTGACATGTATGTGTTTGTGTTTATTTATCTCGTGCGCATGAGAAACTATGTCGTGGCCACGAGTTACTAAGTCGTGGCCACGAGATAGTTAAGTCGTGGGAACGAGATACTATGTCGTAGCCACGAGTTTGCCACGAGATATAAGGTCGTGGCCACGAGATACTAAGTCATGGCTACGAGATAGTTAGGTCATTGGAAGAGATACTCTGTCGTGGCCACTAGTTACTAAGTCGTGGCTACGAGATAATTAAGTCGTGGGAACGAGATACTATGTCGTGGCCATGACTTAGTAACGTGTGGCCACGACATAGTATCTCGTTCCCACGACTTAATTATCCCGTGCCCACGACTTAATAACTCGTAGCCAGGACATAGTATCTCATAGCCACGACATAGTATCTCGTTCCCACGACTTAACTATCTCGTGGCCACGACTTAGTAACTCGTGCGCACGAGATAAATAAAACACACACATGTCACATGTGTGCAACCATAGTTATCCAACATATAACGCACTAAATACAAATGTTGGTATTTATAGTTTTCTATGAAATTTCCTGTTATTTTCCGTTAATTGCCCCTTAACTATGTGGGTTTGAATCACGTTAAAGACTTTGGATTCTATTATGTGAGGAAGTTATCCAGCTACAAGCACCTTACGGAGCGTCGAGAGTTCTAATCAGGTGTCCGTATAATGCAGGGGGTGGAACTGAGGTTTTCTTTAACCAATTAAGTTGAAAAGTCGAAATACACGCATTCAATATTATTTATTTATACATTTATACATTCATTACCGCATTGACCCCATTATATTATACTCATGAAAATGAAAAAGAAATAAAACCCGTGCCGCATTTAAGATTTATCGATTTAACCGTGCATTTATTCTGACGTGGCATTCATAAGTGATATAAAACATTATTAAATTCAAGACCTCAATGTTTATTTTATGAGTATTTATAGTAATTATTCTCTTATTTTTTAGCGGCACAAAATGAGTCGGTAGCATTTTTAGCCTACTTATCGGAACCAATAACAAATCTACAGTCAAATCAACATGTAGTCTTCGACAAAGTTATCACTAACGTCGGAAATGCCTACAACAAATCCAGCGGTCATTTCATTGCGCCTGTCGATGGGGTTTACGTTTTCTTTGTGGTGCTGTCAAATGTTGCTGGTAATTCTGTTACAGTAATTGTTTTGAGAAATGGTTTATGGATTGGCAAGGTAGCTGCCTATGGAAGCATTACTGATAATGGGATATTGGTGACGTCAACGAGCGCGGTTTCTGTTGAGTTACAGTATGGTGATGAAGTTTGGGTGCAAAATGAATATACATATTTAGCACATGAGGAGGTGGCTGGCTACAAACAGTCATCATTCTCGGGACATCTAATAACCTCATTTTAACTTTCCAGCTTTACTAGTTGAGGAATACCACAGAATGTCATTTTAAAAGGATTAAATTTTGTGATATATTTCATGGCATGAATAGTCAAATTATATGAGCATATATTAGTAATAAAACATATTTTATTTCGTCATGAAGCATATTTCTTATTACATAAAGGGGATAAGAATGTATTATAATATTGGTAGGGCAGAAAACAGACACAATAAACGGTCAAGGTTTTATAAATAAATTTGTAAATAAGGTAAGGAACCCATACAAAGAAACTAAAATTTTAGGGGGGGGTATATATTTTTCATAAGGTCAAACAACGTGTATATCCGATTTTTCAATAACGCCGTTTAATCTTACGTGAAAATACTGATTTTTCCCTAAAACATTCTGTGTATATATTACTCACTAAAATGAAAGGGTTCTTCACATTTTCTGATTTAGAATAATGAGATATATAAAAAAATTATGAAAGAAAATACAATATTGGCTGTTTATTGTACTGGTCTTTTGGTCCACGCAAATCATAAAATGTCGCGTGACTAAGACAGGGCGATATTCGTCCGATAGCAAATTTACGAGAAGATATCATGGATATCAAAATATGCCTTAAAGGCAACTTTATTGCTATTAACGGCTTAGATGACTTTTCCATCAAATATAAATGAAAAGTATACAGTCTCACGTTTAAGGGCCTTAACATATTAAGGCAGAAGATAATTAAACATTATTACTTTATATTAAGGCAGAAGATAATTAAACATTATTACTTTATTTCATTTTGATTAAAAGGTATCAAATAAATCAACGTTGCAGTTAATTGATTGCAAAGAAAATCGAACCTGACTTCTGTTTTGATACAAGTTCTAATGTTGCTGCAATATGCAGCAATTGAGAGTTTCGGCGCAAAGAAATACGCTCATTACAGATACCTTACCAAATCATTCCTAAGCACAGGTCATTTTCTATTTAGATTAAGTACTATTGTACATTATTCCGGATATTTTGTAAATCATTTACATTTGCAGAATGATACTTATCTTATGCACTGTTCATGAGAGAGGGGCCAGATATTAAATGTAAAAAAGGCTTTCACTAATGCCTGTCTGGTAAGGAAAGTAATTCCAATCTAATGATATGTTATATGACAGTAGTGCAACATTGTTCTGTTTCTGTAGTCAGTAATTTTAGATTATAAAAAATATCAAAGCATGTACATTTTCTTTTACACCTTTAATATTTCAACAACTAATCATGGAGAGAAATATTCCTATGTAAATAAGCCAAATAAAAACTTTCATCGACTTATTTTTCAAAATGTTCGTTATGTTTTGCGGCAAATGGTATATCATGATATAACAAGAAAAGCATTGGTGCAAAACATCCAAGAAATGCAGCAAGTTAAGATGAACTAGTAGACATCTGATGACCAGATATTCTTATAAACCTTTCAATGGTTCATTGATTTTTACCAGAATTGTATATCAATTATGAATGGGCGGGCGAAAGACATTATTCATCATGGACGTTGGTAGGCATGCTAGAGATTAGAATATTGAATGTTTTTTTCAACAGGAACTTCTATTCTAAAATTCTATCAATATTAACGATAATATCGAACGGATATCTATAATATCCAAATTATACCCCCTATATAGTACTAGTGTAAGTTTATTTATACTATATAGGGGGGTTTTTTTGTTGTTTTTTTTTTTTGATATTATCAATAAATATTGGTTATTTGATAGAATTTCACGTTCCTGTGGTAGTTTCTTCGGAACATACAAAAAGTAGTCAAAATGAACAAAGTCTCTTAATTGATTTATTTGGAGGTCAATCTTAACATCCCATAACAGCTCATAATAGAACTACAGACGAAAGTTTATGTTGTTAAGATGTCACAATACTCGGCAAATCAACAATCCACTCAAACTACCATAAAACCGATTGACTTCAAACAAAATATTGAACAGCAAATATCCGGGAAATTAAGGTCGATTTTAGCGAAAGAGACTTGGAAAAAATAGTTCTTTTAGTATACTACTGTTTACTGTCGCTCAAGGTCATAACAAAAATGCGACACATAAAGTCATGGAAGCCAAAACTAGGTCTATTTTTTCTATAAATTTATAAAAAGTGCAATTTTTATTTGAATATTTTTTGCATTTAATTTCCTGCAAAATTCCCCAGTTCGTTATTTATTACCATAACGCGATAAGAATGACCGTTTCGTTAAACTAAAACTACTTCTATAAATAGATTTTCGGACTTTCACAATGTTCTATTTAAAGCTTTCTAATAACCTTCTGTGTACTACAAAATAATTGATAATTTCCTGTAGAAGATACAAACGTAAGAAATAAATTACCGAGTTTGAGTTTATTTTATATTTTGTCTTTTATACTGCCTTCCCAGCGGTGAAGGCGTGAAATTTGTTTTAATAAGCGTGCTGCGAATCACCGAAGGGGAAACCTATATATGACTTTTCATAATAGAAATCGTGAGGTATTCTTTATTCCGAATTCATTTTTAGATGTAAATCGAAGGGTTTATTGATAACAATCGGGTCAATGGACAAAAAAATAGAGAGCACAAATAGCTCTGTGCACACAAGCGCGGAGCAATAATGTACTTGCATGCAAAATATAAACACATTCAGTGAAATCCTTTTGTAATTTAATAGAAACCAATATTTCACAGAAAATCTGCTGAAAAGGGGATATCACGCTCCCAGTTATACGTTTATTGCAATACGATCTTTTATTCTATGCTTTTGGGTGGATTACTGATTTATCCGTGAAAATTAAACTTGATAGTGCACAGTGAAAATTATCAATCTATAAATTTCACAATTTTCAATAACGAAAAAGAAAGAAAGAGATAAGGTCGGATTGATTGTCTTTTTCTTCAACTGAAATTGTTTGTTCTTATTATTTAAACAATCGATCATTCGTGTTTTTTGAAATAAAATAAACAAACAAGATTAAAAGGCTTTTAATGTGACATGACAGTAGTGCAATATTGTTTGGTTTGTGTCACTTCTGTAGTCAGTAAAATTAGATAATAAAAAAATCAAAACATTTACGTTTTCTATTTCACCTAAAATGCTACTCATTTTCTACAAATATCAACACCTAGTCATGGTTAGAAATATAATAATCTAGATGTAAATAAGCCAAAACAAAAACTTTCATCGGCTTTATTTTTCAAAATGTCCGTTACATGTTTCGTGGAAAATGGTATATCATAATATAACAAGAAATGCATCGGTGCAAAGCATCAAAATCGTCCAAGCAAGTGTCGTAGAACTATATAGACATATGATGACCAAATTTTTTCTTCATTGGTTAATTGGATTTACCAGAATTTTGTTGTAGATAAAAGGGGAGACGAAAGACATTGTTCATCATGAACTTTGGTAGGCTTGCTAGAGATTAGAATACTTTTTTGTTTAGTTCCGCCCATTATTTCTCGATTAGGGCACACGCTTTCTATTACTTGGGGACCATAGGCCGCATTTCACGAAATGGCACGAAAGTGTCTCATTGAAAGTTCCATGTATAGATAGTAAACACAAATAACTCCGCGTTATCTATATATATCTTTTAATCCACCAATTATGATGAGCATAACATATGTTACAAACAGGTTATAGTACATATAATCAAATACATATGGTAACATTTGTAAATTGAGTAGCATGCATAAACATGGTACACTTCAAATATTATAGAACATATAAATTACAAGAGTTTCATGAATACGTCGATAGTATAAATGAATATATTAGCGAAAGTTAAATCGAAAGCATATATTCTACATTATACAACCGAATCAAAATTGCATTAATAACTATAACATTTACATTTTGGGGAAAAACATTAAAAATAAACTATTTCAATATAGAGTCTATGAAGAGAAAGATAGAAATTATAATAGTAATTATCCATATGTTCGTATACACTTTATAAACGGTAATTCAAAAGTGACTGTCATCTTGACTTTTGTTGACATGAACATATTTTGAGTTTTGAAAGCCAATGATTTACAAAATATCTCATTGTAGTTAGAACAACACGCTTGTTTGTCTATTTCGGAGAAATTGAAGCAACCCTGATTTCACAACCTGGGGATGTCATTCCAACAGCAAATCGATACTTCACAAAACTACGTAAATAAACATCGTCAACCTGAAAAAACAACAACAAAACCATCAAAAACAATCGAAAAATAGAACGAAATAACGTACAGACACAAACACATGTATATACGCATGAACAGACACATTATGGATTTTTGTTTAAAGCGGAAAAATATGTAATAAAAAATCCAAACAAAACAATGATACAAAGCTTATATCAAAATATCAATATCATAACTGTCAATGAGTAGATCAAGAAAAGATAAACACGAAATGAATTTTACATTTTCTTGTTTGGGTATATCGATTTTATAGATTCTTATCAAGTGCACAATTCTAATCACTCAGTTGAATCGCCTAGTAAGAATAATGTGCCCTTTTCTATTATTGTCATTCCATGCAGTTTTATATTTTTGAAGCCTATACTTTTTATTTTATTAGTTATATTTCGAATAAATCGAATAATGAATGTTAAATCGATATGTAAATGTTTTAAGTTAAAGGGAGACACAGGCAAAATTTTCATTTCTTAGTTTTGAAATTTTCATTCATTATTCTGTAAATGTCCTCAAAATGAATACACTTAACAGTCAAAGGAACAAAACTTTTCTCCATATAAAGAATAAAATGGTGTTTTCCTAACTTGACCCGCGTGGGTCAGGTTAGAGCGCTAAAATTTCACAATAGTTGTCACTGTGTACTCTGGAAACGTTAAAAAACATGTCAAATCAATTACTTAGACTTGTTTCAATCATACAATATCCACAATATTTGTTATTGTAACTTCCAGGGTTTGTTCAAATCGCATGACTTGTTTTTAAACTATTCGGTGATTCTGTTCGCGTCAAAATTTCGTTCAACATATATAGATATATTTAAACTTCAAACCCAGAATATATAGAATTTATACAGAAATTCATGTTGGGACTTTAAGAAATGTCATTTTAGGGTGATTTGAGTACAGAAAATCATTTTTATATTTTTGCCATTATTTTGCCTGAGTATCCCTTTAATGTCAAATGATGTACATGTATATGAAATTATATCACTTGAGGTAAGGCATAACAGGCTTAAATCAATTCACAAAAGGATTGATTTGTTAAGGTTCTTACCTCCTTCCCGTTGTGTGTAATTGAAAACCGCCACCTGAAAGTTGAAATATTGGCTGAAGTAACTGATATGTCAAAGTGTTAGTAAAAATATATTTATTTGATGGAATATAGTATGTAAGATTACTATAGTTAATATGTATAAAAGTCAAGAATTACTGAATATAATAGCTTTTGCACAAAACAGGGATATATTATTAGTTATAAAGATTGTTGACAGGTTATATGGCCCTATATAAACGGCTATTTGTAAATATAACCCGAGCAGCTAGGCGAGGGTTATATTGCAAACAGCCGTTTATATACGGCCATATAACCTGTTAACAATCTTTATAACGAATTTATAATACAGCAAGCATCATTTTTTAAAGAAAAAAGTAAGATTTCATAATGAGTCGACAGCAGCCGTGTATATAAATCAATATAAACGTCACGATTATCCAATGAAAAGCGACGTTACAAACGTGCAGGATTATAAAAATATGTAAATGTGATAAAAGACAGGCGTGTATGTATCAAAAGCAGGGAAAACAAACATCTTTTTTTAGTATAAATTTGAGAAGTTGTTTTTCTAACATATAAACAATACGTATAGAGGATATCATTAAATAAATGTAACCCAAATAAAATTTACATAACCAGTTATCCATAAATTCAATTATTTCACAACAGCAACAATATTTCATCAATATAATTTATTGTCCAAATTAATGCATATAAAATTATAGAAAATTAAGAATTTGAAAATAATTGAATAAAAAAGGAAATGAGAATTAAAATATGTTTGATCTTAGATTACAAGAATTAAGTCTGTATGCTTTATGCATCACATAAAGACATTTTAGTGCTTTTACGTTTCTTTTTAAAAGATACGCTAAGGTATTCGTAGAGCTAACACGCTTTTTCCACATACGTGCCAAAATATTTGAAAGATAAATTCAGGGTTAACTTTGTTACTGTTATTATACTTTGTCTGTAGAACATATTTCTATATAAAAAATAAATATTTTTATGTTGCATTTTCTTTTCACTTGCAATATTCTAAGAAAAACTTTAATTTGATTATCATTTCTTTGTTATAGTTCAAGCATTCTTTCAAGAATGAATTATGCAGGATATAGTTTTTAAGAATATTTAACATATCCATATTCTGCTGAGAAGAAGATTGACTAAATTGCTTCTAGATATATTGTCTAACTTATTGTATTGACTTTCATATCAATTTGAATGAACTTTTGTAAATTGTATCGGTTACCTTACCAAAACGGTATCGAGCTATTTTGGGAAGGCATATTGAAAGAAGTCATAAGTGTGATAAATAAAACATGGGATATTTTATTTGTTATGCAGAACATATGTAAGAATAAAATGTGTCTTGATAACAAGTGTATCCTTTCATGAATTTTGAAAATTGTAATTGTTAGTTTGATTTACAAAATAAGTTTTAGATATAGGGTCTACTTAACTTACTGCATTGACTTATTAAAATATTTTAATCCGCTTATATTAACTGATGACTATTATTGAAAACTGTTGTTTTATTTTCATTGTAGTATCAATTTTAACATCATGCTTTCTCCAATTTTTGGGGGCATAGTATTTGTCCAAATTGTAAAGTAAATATAAACAACAAATTTAAAATTTAAAAAATGCTGGTATTTGTCCTCGTTACAATGAAACACTGAAACAAGTTTATTTCATATGTAAAAAGGCAAAGAATGTTCTAATGTAAACATGGCTTAGGCAGGGTATGTTTTGTTTTAATAATGACTCGCAACTTTTCCAATTTTGTCGTTCTGGTAGTTCATTAGGGAATTAATTTGTTTAACATTAATTTCCCATAGAAAAGAGTGAAACAACCATTAAATTGCATAGTAGTCACTGACTTACAAGAAAACACTTGATTTTGTAAGGAAAACATCTACTTCTTTGATGACTGTTGTTTTCCCTTAGCAATAGCAACGAGTTATGTTCTTACACGTAAACTACTTCAGACATTAATATGAGCTTTGTGAAATCGGTTAAATGTTGAGGTTTAACATCTGCTTGCGTTTATTGTTTACTTTATTACTTGTTCATTGCCATTAAGAGTATTTATATTCAGGTGAGCGTTATGACCCTCTTGTTTTCCTATCAAAAGTATAGTGTCGCCTGACATCAAATGCAAAATATTTGGTTCTTATAAGTAGAACGTTTACTCATTAGCCAACCTCCTCCCCTCAATAGTCTATGCTTTTCGTGCTTTGCTATTTTGATTAAACATTTGGCCACTATCTCCAAAGGTTATGACATAAAAAGACACGCTTCACAGAAACTATATATGATATCAATATTTAACCAAAGTCTTTTATTGCATAATTGTCAAACTTGAATTGCTTAAACACTGATAAAGTATCTGACTTCTCAAATAAATACAAAGTTGAAACAATCAAAAGAAATGCTCGCGGACACACCGAATTATATATTAATAAATTGCATTTCGAATGAAAAGGATAAATAAATAATATAAGCATACATACAGTTAACTTAAAAAATATTGATATTTTTTCATCTATGTGATGTTTTGTTTTTCTTTTTAAAAAGATTGTAAATCTTTGTTGTATGACATGAAATATTAGACTTTAAATTAGGGGAAGGCAGATTAAAAACGATTTCAAATGAAAAAGTTGCGTTTACAACATACGATAAATAATCAATAAATTACATTCCATTTAAAAGGGTAAAACAATTATTTTCAAGGAAATGTAATGTAATGTAAAATGGAGAAACGTAATAATGCAACCAGTATTAAAACACCTATGCGCAGTCAACTGCTAGGAAATCTGCATGTTCTTTCTTAATAACCATTTAAATTTCACTCGAAATAAGTTTGTAATGTGTTTTATTAGCATGAGTCAGGCTGTGTGAATTGAATACAACATTCGACTATATGTTGCCACAGGGACACATTAGTCAATACAATGTGGTTTCCAAAACAAATCGAACATGACTTTTTGAATTTAATGAAGTTATTCTGTTATACTTACATACACTAAACATACTCTGTTGCAACAAACCAAAATGCTCAAATTTAAGTTGAGTTTTGCCGCCCGGTTATGATGAACACTTATTTAGAGTTTTTCTATAACAACTGCTGGGAATGCCAATGTATTTTCCGATGATCTTTTTTCTCTCTCTTTTTTGTAACGTAATCTTTTGCCAATATTTTTTTTATTTTACGTAATTTACATATTGTAAATATCTGTAACGACTTTAATTAAACATTTGAAAGGCATTACAATGGGGACATTTCTAACAACTTGTCAATCAAATTGTATGCATAATGTTAAATAAAATGCAATCAAAAAGGTCTTTTGACAATTTATCATATTTTATGTTATATATTATATCATTTTAGTATGAAGTTATACAAAAGCCATCATGTTGATAATCATTTCTTTACCTCTTGGAATGAAGCTTTAAATAAAATGTTTATAATAAATATTTCCATCATACATACCTCCAAACACTGAAACAATAAAAATGATATGAATATTTTTTTTAATAAATCACAATAATGTTAAGGAAATGCTTTGCATTCATAATGAACCTCAGGTATGTAATACAACACTAATATACTAGTGATATGCTTGGTTAAAATTGACTGATATTTTCCTTACTAAGCGAGTTTCACTATATTAAATATGTTTTAAAGTGGGCAAGCTCAAAACTATGGCTGTTCTAAATTAGCGCGAAACTATTTTTCATATATTTTCTTTTTGCCTTTAGACGTTCCATTACTTCCATTTTTTATAATTGGAAAATTGATAAATTATCTATATCACTTTTCCATAGATTTTCCATAAACCGAATTACTTGGAACATTAACCAGTGACTTTGAACATTCGCCAGTGGCTCGCATAATATGATTTTATTCAGCTCGTTCATTAAATTTAGTATTAAACCTACACCCATTCAACATCCTCTTTATAAAACAAGTTGTATAAGTTCATTAAAAGCTGGACTGAATATGGATATAGAAATTATTGTTTGATATGCGATATGTCGTAAGCTGGATAAATCTATATATAGATTATATTGATGCATTTAAACCAGGGCAGTCAACAAAGATCTCGGGACCCGATTAAAATTATAAATATATGTGGTTGAAGGGGAAATTAAAATATTACTTATGCTAAGTCTAAGCCATCATGCTTGAAAATTGGACACCAACCGACAACCAATCGAATGTAGGTGATGTAAGTCATATTTCACCCTGCACTTAAGGTATATTATGTCAACAAACCCTCCTGATATAAATGGCTTTAATTTGATAAGTTATTATGCTTAATACGTTTATTTATATTAATACAGTCATAGGAATACTTTGAAGGGTGATACGATAATATACCTAATATATATAAGTTAAATACGTATACGTGTTTCTGTAAGCGCTTTCAATGCTTCAGACAGTAACGAATAAAATAATTATAACAAAAATAACAATAACGTCACAGTATAAAATTGCGGGAAACATAGATATACGACGCAGCGCGGAAAATAAAATATTCTCTTACTTATCTATATCGGAATATAGAATTGTAAAAACATTCTATTAAAGGGAGGTAATAAATACGTTTTGAAATTCAAAACATTGACTTATTATAAAGGTAAATAAAAGATGTGCATTACTCAGAAGTACTGTTTAATAGGTATGAGCTAATCGTGTAAAAACCTTGTGATTTTTATGTATATAAGGTTTTTATTAAGGCAATTACAGATACATTACGCGTAAATTATGTAAAATATACTTACTTAAGTGTGTTCCACATGATAAATATTAAAACGGGTTCGTAAATATGAAGGTCACTGAACTTTAATAATAATTGATATACATGTATTATTTCAAGCTAGAAACAGATATATAAGAACTTGATTATAGTTGGTATCTTATAGTTTGGTTGTCGACAATTTAATGTTAGATGATTAACTATTGCCTACATATTTGTGTGGAACATGATCGTTGGTGATTAATCTATTAGTATTTGTGACAGCTGATACGATAGTATACTATGATTGGTAAAAGCTTATATATAACAAAAAGATACTATGTATTAGTTGGCACATATGTATTAAGATGACTGATGATATTTGATATATACGTTCTTCATGACTGAAGATAATTATTATATAAGTATACAATTATTATTGTATGCAGATTTATTTGTATAAGACAAACTTTGAAAGCTGATACATAATAAAAATAAATCTAAAATAGTAGATACTTCTGTGCAGGATGTTCGATGGTATATAAGTACGACAATATTGACGATAATTAATATATCATAATCATATGCTTGATTATAGTTGATATATAAGTAATAGCTAATTAGTGACAACTGATATATACGAAACAGGTTGGTATATTTACATAGAATGATCGGTGATATTTGATATATCAGTATTTTTTATCATAGTTGAAATGTTAGCTGATGTGTGAGGAAAAAAGTGATAATTAGGTATAAAGCTATTGTGGATATACTAGTAGATCTATTTCATTTATATGACTTGTGATTGTAAACATATTAGTATAAAAGTATTGACTATAGTTGGTACATTGATATTGGATGACTAATTATGTTTAAGATTTTAAACGGATGACTGATCATAGATCACATATAAGAATAGGACGATTGGTGCTATTTGATATATTAAGATTGTAAATGAATAGTATACAATAACACTGAAACAGTTATCAATTGGTGGTATATCAGAAACGAAGTATCACACTATAAACAAACAAGAAAGACAACATTTCTGTCTGCTAAATTGTTGTAAGAATGAATCTTCTTCATGTAAACATTTATCTTTATCACGAAAACCATTGCAAACAAATGTCATTTAATATAAATGAAATCTTCATAAATTTACTTACATTGTACAACTGATTTTATCTCCCACTTGCCACGATTGTCGATGCTTTATATCGCTGGCACTTCCATTTTTCTGAACTCTAAATAATTTGCCATGTTTTAGAGCAGCAATGAAAAAATTGCACTTCATATTTTCTAGTAACAATATAATATCTTAGATAGAATACCTGAATGTATATGACATGAAAATCTTTGAAAATCATATGTTATAATGGATGCAAATTACCTCGATGTTTAAACCTTATCAACATATAAAACATACGATGTTATATGCATATTCTATGGGCAATATTATTAAGAATACTTAGTAAAATGTTTATTTATTTGTGAAGTTAATTGTTATCATGGGCCACCGCCCATTTGCCAATTGTCAATTTCGTTTAATAAGCAAACGCCCAATACGTCCGGTTTGAAGCTTTTTGCTGGCCACTCTTTTACTGTGTTGAACCTTTGAATCCTGAATTTAAGTATAATCTCAACAAATGAATAAAACGTTTTCTTAGCAGTCGATAAATCGTCCATCTTAAATTGAATCACTTATACACAAACAGTGTATTGTATTTATCATAATTATGTTTAAATTATTCTCATAAAGCTGACTTTGTAAAAACAGTGAAACGAATGAAACATGTTTTTATTTTAATCTGAGGTCAAATAAAATACTAACTAATAGGCTTAAACTGTTTGCTTTTAAAGTTTATTTTCCATTTAGTCGCCTAAATGTCAATAAGTGATGAGAAAAGACGACTGTGCAGATAAATGAGTGAGTAAAACATAAAGTTGTAAACACATACTTGCCATCTGAATGGAAAGCGTAGGAATTTGTTCCTGCACCCGGTAGAAGGCTATTAGGATAACTATCTGGTACAACGCCAATTGCTAGAATAATACAGAAATAATTCAGTCATGTCTTCTATTTGAAATCGGCCTTAAATGAAACTTTTACTTTACAACTAAAAATAAAGAAGCTTATACTTTAGTTCGATTAAGAAATTAAGCACAATATGACATGCAAAATAATTTTTACTGCTCCATTTTATTTTCTCATAATCAAACAAACGATATGAATTGAAATACAATTTCCATTCCTTTAAACTGTTTGTTTGATTACAGGATTATGAATTGTGTAACCTATCTGATGAAAATTAAAAACCTACTTTATACCATTTGTCATTTGCAATATATATATATATAAATGTTCAGTTTATTTGGGCTTCATGACGATAGGGTAACATGGTTAGACTGAAATATATCATAAAAATGGGATGCAGAAAAGCC
Organism: Ruditapes philippinarum; assembly: GCF_026571515.1. Taxonomy (NCBI): domain Eukaryota; kingdom Metazoa; phylum Mollusca; class Bivalvia; order Venerida; family Veneridae; genus Ruditapes; species Ruditapes philippinarum. The sequence goes on along the minus strand of NW_026851834.1, from coordinate 13,135 downwards.
GACCAGCTGAAAATGTCTTTTAAGACTCGTTAAGGTGTTTTAGTCATTAAACAATGATTTGATAAATGACAAATTAAGGTTACATGGCGCTTGGACTTTTGATATAATGGAAAATCGTATGTAACCTTTTACCTATAGACCCGCTAGTGCCAATGCTTACAATCTCGATTTCAAAACTGTCCAAATGTTCAACTATCTTCGTGTCAACAAATAAACCAAGGTCACCTTTTGCTTTTTCAGAATAACTAAAAAAATCAAATTTATGATATTAACTAGTCTTATATTTAACTTTAGCAATATAAAAACATATAAAACATTTGTTTTGTATATAAGTGTGCTTTCCACAAAATGATTGTTAAATGCAACCTCACATCGATTCAACTTAATTATGTAATTACATTTGTATGCTAACAAGTATGTCCTTACACATTTAGGTTCATTTACTAATAATCATAAAATGTATATCATCAATAGGCAAGTCCAAGTTACTGTAAAATTAATTTTTATGGTACCTCATAAATGCTCCGTCGATGTTGAGATTTTTGCAAATGAGTTGCCTGTCAAGTAAATGCTGTAAACAAAAAACATCTCAAAATAAGCAAACATTAATGTGTGTTATAAAAGATTACATTTACATTAGATTTTGTCAAAGGGATGATTTTTTAGTCGAACGAATGATAAACAAAACATATAAAACTAACAACACATTCTAATAATAAAAGAAAATACTTGATTTTGATTTGTTGACGAAGCTTGAACCTTTGTCCTCAAAGTATTTGTGTTGGTTTGTACTTTTTCTTCTCCACGTGCTGATTTATATAAAAACAAAAAAACGAACAACATATCACTGTTGTATAAAATCATGTAACAAAAGTGTGAATTAGAAAATGGAAATCCAGTATTGCCTCACATGAAAATAAGGAGTGTTTTACTGGATTAAAGTTGATATAAAATTACACAAATTCAAAATGTTTAATCATGTTAGTGTCATCAAAAATGGAAAATAGTTTTAAATATACCTGCATCAGATTGCTCTGGTTTATGTATAATTCCTAATTGATTACGATTTTTCATCAACTGTTCGAGGGTACTGTCACGCTTGAACTCGTACGTTTCAATCGTATTATTCTCTTTGATTCTTTCTAGCTGGTCTCGGATGAGATGGAGATTTTGTTTGTACGACAGGAAAGTGATGAACAACTTGTAAGGCTGATCAGCTTCTGATTTTAATGTGTCTCTCATACCTTTTGTTTCTTCAACTATGCTTTCATTTTCTTTTTCTAGGTTTTCGATTTTTGTCATGTCTGCTGCCATGATATCATCTCCATTTCTAAGCATTGAATCAGCAAGTTTTTTGATATGTGAAATCATTTCATCCCTGAACAATTTGACGTCAGTAACAAACTTTTTGTTGACATCTTTTACATTGTCCTTAGTGCTCCTGATGTTTCCTAACATCGTTTTTGCTTCACGGTTATGTTTCTTTGTGTCAATTTTTAACTTTTTAAACCTTTTACTGACTTTATATCCATCGATGTGTTCAAGTATATACTCTACTTTACAGGTTTTATGGGAGATTACCACACAATCGCCACAACCTACTTGGCGATGTTCGGGACAGAAAAATTTAATATCCCCGCTAAGATGTTTAGTGCATTTATCGAAATTTGGTGTTTGTTTGGTTTTCAATTCAGCTCCGACTGATTGTACAAGTCTATGCTCCCTGTTAAGCTTGAATTGTTTGTGTGTATCAAAACATATCTGACACATTTCTTCTTCGCATTGTGAACAGAAACCATCCGAGTATGTCGATTTCTTAAGTTGCTCGCAAGGTTTACAATAATTTCGAAGTCTCTTGCCGGATACCTCCATATTTCAACAGTGGAATGATCTGAAAACAAAACAAACATGTTTATCCTTTCACGCTATTTCCGTTATATCGAATATTAAAGTTTCAGCAATTATTATATTTTGTTATTTCAGAAAGTTGCTTAAAACAGGAAACAGTAGTAAATAATGTGAATTTTTGCTAAAAATAAATTTTCTTAAAAACAAAGATTTTGTTTAGGATAAAAGAGAAAAATCCTGGCATTGTTAACCATTTCACATAGTCCTTCATCTGTCTTATTAAGTATTATTTTATTTCGATGACTTTCAATGAATTTAAAATATTTTGACCTGAAGGACAGGAACCAGATACAGGATGTATTTGTACGACTTAGCTGTATGGTATAATATTTATGAAATATGTTATTGGGTTAAAATATTTGTCACATATTTTCGGTTCGATCATTGTAAAGGTATTCCAAATTAGATTTGAACTATCATTTACGATTCATGAACTGGAATTTTAACAACAATTACAAAAATAAACATTTTATCTAAATAAGTTTAATTGAATAGAAAACGTTTATGATCTAACACCAATATATGACATACTTAAATACTTATTTACGTTAAGCTAATGTGCACAAAATATAATGAAATTAATCTTAAATTATTTGCATATTATAGATATAACCGAATTTATCAGTTCATGTTAATAAAGGGAGGTAATTAGAAATTTATTTTCTATAAAGTCAATTTTTTCAATAAGAAATGAATGCATATATTTTAATGATTACATATTTTGTGCACAAATATTTGCAATGCATATTTTACATATCTTCTATGTTTGAAAATTGTTTAATAAGCATAATTATATATATATATATTATATATTGAGATCTCGTTACAGATATTTGGATTTTTCAGTTCAGAATATCATTTAATTGATATTCTAGCAATGTAAGTTCTACCACTCAAATTATAATTTATTTAATTATCGCACTAATATTGTATTGGTATATATATTACGTCAAATGATTCTTAATACTTTTAATAAATAATAGAAGATTTAAATCAAATGCAAAGTATGATTACAGCAGAAATGCAAGGCTTTGTATAGTTTTCATTTTCACCAATTCTGAAATCAGATAAATTCAATATAAAGCATATTTATCTGTCACACTAATTCCTAAAACTTACAATAAAACTCATTAAGTTAATTATTTTATTGCTTTGTACTGATACTCTTACTAATAGCGATATGAAACATCTGTATTATATCTAAAACGTCGTAGTTTGACATTTTATAAGCTTAAACTGTTTGGTGTAACAATCAAAATGCTAAAATATGAATTTATTGATCTCTTTGCAAAATGACTCGCTTCTGTCAAACATATCTTATTCTTTCAAAATATCTGTATGTCGTATAAATATTGATCATTGCTTGTTTTGAATACACATGATCTTGAATTTTAAACACAAAGCTACGAATCGAAGCCTGTATATTGACATTGATTGTGAGCGGTAAATATCGTTGAAGCAAAGCATGGACATGAAAGCGCAATTGAAATCTCGAATAAATGGGCACAAAATGATCTTTAAAGTGTGGTGGTTCAGACCCCTGATGTGGCTTAAAGTTTGTAACACCCGAGGTTAGCCAAATGCATATCTCCTGTTTCGGCGCCGTGTGACATAAACTGTGTAAGTGCGCCGTAAAACCGAATCAAACAAAAAACCATTCATCCGGGTTTATCGACAATTTTGTCAGAAAACGCCATGAACATGAAACATTTATGTATATCAAGAGACACTTTATGTCAAAAAGTGGTAAGGTATCGGTGAATTATTATGTGTGTAAGTTTTCAAACAAATTGATGCTTCCGAAGAATATTTTGCAGGTAATAATTTTAGAATATTGTGAAATGATTCAATATCCTTTCTGCTGTACTTTAAAAGATAAATTTAAATGAAAATGTACTGAGTGTATGATAGGAACAAATTTTGCTATATGCATTTTAACATGCATGGACCTATTAAAACAGAGAATCCTCAAAAATTGAGTCGTAAACATTACATGATTTATCATAATAATTGTTGATATGGTTGAATGCTTAATATTGACATCAAGCGATGACTATGTGATTATCGAATTCTATTGTAAGATTGCATTTATCTTGGGGTGTTTTTTTTTAAACAGATTATACAGAGGATATTTGTTTGTTTGTGTGTAAGATGAAATTTTATTTCACCGAATGAGCTTTAAAAAACAGTATTCTCACGAGTGGCGTAGCCTTACAGCCTCGACATTTTTTACCAGAAACATCCCTCGCTGTCGCCCCAGCCACTGTTATACCCTCGTAAATAACTCTTTTCATATACTATAACTATTGCTTAAATGTATTATCTCGAGCTATCGACAGCATAATACAACACATAAAATGGGAAAATGATTATCAGTTTTTCATTCAATATATAAATATCATTAAATTTCAAGATAAAATGTCGTTTGAAATTTAAACTAGCTTATTCTAGGTATATGTGTTTGTCTTACAGACTGTGTGTTGCAAAAATGTATCCTATGTACACAATGTTAATTCGAACAGAGAAATTAAAACATTTCAAATATCATTGTTCGCAGTTACCGTCGTGCACTAAGTTTAAAGTTTACAGACAAATCGTATATACTTTCTTTACTGACAGAATATCAAACTTTAAAAAAATAACATATCAAAGCACAATGTGGCCATACTACGTGACTTTTGTGGATACGGTGCGCGCTTATTTTTCATCGATTCAAGTATGTATTTTATTCATAACTTTGCTGTTACTCAACCGACTTTGATCAGATAAGGCGCTGAGTACCCGTAATTATAGCTACCCACGGTATATCAAATTTTGAAAACACCTGAATAGTTTTTGAGAACATTCGGGTACAGTTTTGTTTTCATGGCCGGGGCCGAGGGGAACAGTACACACTCATTTATCACAACAAGCGATTCCTAGCAAGGCGTCCGCTCTTTTCATTGCTTCCTAGAAAAATGAATGCTAAATCTTGTATATTTACAATGTGCAATGTATCTAGTGAATGTAGCATACTTTCATAAAGATATATTGAAATGGTACGGAACACACTGTTATTTCAAAAGATACGGTACACATAAATTTTAAGTCTAATTGAAATAAATCTGAAAACAATATATAAATTTGCCTTAACTTAAAATGTGAGTGTAATTTTTTTTTTTCAAATTTATATTTTTCAATCCTATGTGAACGCTGGAGACCGTTTTGCAAGGTATCATTACACTAAAAGCTTAATGTTAAGAATCATTTAAAATCAAAAGAACATTTTAATAGAATTCGAGCACAATCCGATTGTATAATGTTTTGCAATTAATATTTTGGCTGTATCATGTTAAAGTACAAGTTGATCCATAGCAATTTGAGAAAACGAAAGTAGATATTTGGAATCTAACTTTTTTAAGAAATTGACTGGTATCAAAGTATGAGGGATATTTCAAAGTCATCATCTAAAATAGTTGGGATGGGGGATTTAATGGCATAACGAATAACAAATATGATCCTGTTATCAAACATATTCCATGTTAAAAGCTTTCGCAGTGTGAAACTAGTATCAATCTCTAAAATATATAGATATATTAAAGAAATAATTTTTCGCAATCGGTGATTTTATCGGTAAATAAGATCATATATAGTAATTATAATAATGATAATAATGAAATTACCGATTTTACAAAATAATTTACCATTCATACAAATTATTTTCTTTAACATATCACAAAATCTCACGTAGCAAATAAGCTTTGTTCTTTTGTATTGGTAATGACAGAAATATTGCACTTATTAGTTGTACGAAACAAAACTCTTGAGCCGCATTATCATAAAAGTTATCCAAACGTTTTAAAAAGCGCGATAATCTATATGGAAAGCAAAAATCGCGCATTTCTAAATTTTGTATATTTTGATTTTTTATGTTTCATTCAAATGTTTATCTTATAGATATTTATTTGGTCATTATAGATACATATTTAATTGATTCAGGGAATCATCAATATAATTGACATATGCTGAACAACAAAAGTTTCAGTCATGCAAATAAAGTTATCTAAATGTTTGCTATAAAAAAATTATTAAATGCTCTCAGTCATAGATCATTGTCTATTGAGAAGGTCATAAATGTTCCCCTTGACATTTATAATATGATGTTCCGTTATCTCTTTAGTGCGTTATGAACTAAAATGATAACTGCGGCTTTTTTATTCAAATTTTTATTTCGTTCTTTCTTTCTTTCCTTATTTGATAAATTCCCTTCAAGTAAATGCTACACTTATGATATAGAAACTATCTCGAATAAAAAATGAATTTGAATTAGTCAAGAAAACAGAACAAATATAGACGAATACCATGTAAATATTTCAATAACATACGTAAATACGCAACTTAAAAATAATTGTTGAGAGCGTAAATGTATTAAGACATAATGGAATTGCCGCATAATATGAATAATCATGATTGTATGTTATCTTCCAAGTTAGTTGTTATTATTTCGAGATTGTAAATTACAAACTATGCAAATGTTATCTATAAACAACCATTAGCTATAACCCTGTACTGTTCATGTTTTTAAAACCAATTTTTAGGAATTACCAATCTAGATATTATTCTTAAACTTCTTAAACTGACACTGAAGTATTTGATCTCTGTAATGTATAGCAATCAATATACTGTTATCAAATGAACAATTATTGATCTATCTTCAGAATGACAATATGATTACTCGTATTTCGTTTTAAATGAAAGTTTACCTTATGTCAGATTAAATGATCGACCATTATAGCATTTGCCGTTAAAGTATAACTTTCATTGTTAAAGTTTAGTATTTTATTTTCAATAAATTTAAACCAGTACTACAATCATAGTCTAGGTCGTTCAATTTCCTTTCCATTTACAGTGGTGATAATGCACAAAACATATCTATAATACTTATTTACGAATTTAAATGTTGTCATAACAAAAAAGCTGTTTTCGGACATCTGATATATTTTCAACATAATAATGTATGTTCCTGATAGTTTTTTGTTGTTGAAATAGACTCGAATAGCCAAGAATGTACCAAAGTAGCTATTGCTTTTTTTATTAATGAATGAAATTTTTTAAGTAGATCTTCAATTTTGTAAACATATTGATTTTAGTCATGAAAGACCAGATATTTCTATTTATTTATTTTGCTGTTACTGGTTGTTATGCTATCTCTGGTAGAAGTAGATATGTTAAGCTGAAACTTGAAATATAAATGAACTATAGCAACTGTAGAATTTTATATGATTATAGTCTTTTATCGTGGCATTAATTGAAATTATTATTGGTATACAGATGAAACATAAAAATACGATATAGGTCGTGTTTATACTTGGCGTCAGATATGACTTTGTATTGATATTTTAATTCAAACATTTACCTTTTTGTTAATATCGTTCATGCTGAAAACACGCATATTAAACATTTTTATGATTAATGATTTTTGTTAGTAGGATCAATGAGCGTTTATTTATCATTTATTGATATATCTTATTGAAATACTAAATAGTATTAAATTAAAGAAGCTTTAATTATCTTAAAAGAATATCTATTGGCTAAATGATATTTTACAATGAATGAGCATTAAACAAATTTTGTATTATTTGAAGCCAACATGCACACTTGTTTACAAACCTGTTTTCAACAAATGTTTGCTGAAAAATAAAATCACGTGTTTTGTTGAATTATTCGAGTTGCACGCAAATAGATATAAATAAATATGTACATGTATATTGAAGACATTAATTTTAAGTTGTTAAAACAGATGTGTCTTTTAATTTGTTTTGAAACAACACTAGGGTAAATTATATTTACTTAAGAAGAGAGCATTTTAGCTTTTTACAAAGAACTTGCTAACAAATAAGTATAATTTCAAAATAAATATATTTGTCCTCTAATAATCATTGATTGTTGTTCGATCTTTCTACAGACCTCCTCGTTATTCAACCTTTAAATGTTGAACCTTTTAACATTAATCATAGAAGAACAGTATTGATTGTTAGAGTATCATTTAAAACAAAATAGTTGAATAGAAAACAGTATTATAGTCACGGTTACAATCGTTTTATTTTCTTTGCACTTACAAAATAAGAAATACACTTAAAATATTTTTGTTATAAACTGGTTTGAAACCGATACATGTACATTGATATCTGATAAATTTTACGTGATTTGCATAATTGGTTAGAAAGTAGACAAGAAACTCCTTATTCACCCTTACACTTTATAGCATAAAGGATACGATTTAAATATAGAAATAATTCAATAAGCAGCATTATATTTAAACCGTTTTAAGTAAATTTCAGGCTATAATTTGTAGTTTTATTACGTACAAGAAGAAACGAAACTGCATTTTCTTCCAAAATAAACCGTCTTCTATTATCATATTTGTTTTTGTAATTGTTAAATAAGCGGATCAATGACTTCAATATGTAGTAAAATCATGATTGACTTCCCCCTGTCATGTGTCAATTATTTACAATAGAAAGACAAATTGGGTAATTAAAGGAAATATATATGATATTCCCACACAAAACGGGTCTAAAGACATCAACATAATTGTTTACTGTTATTCAATATGCATAGAAGTAAAGTTTGCAGTTTTCGCGAGATACCTGTCACTTAACGGTTGTTATGTTTCACATGACATAGTAATAAACATCCCTTTTATCACACCTGTGAAGAAGTTGCGAGTAGTGCAGCTTGTTGAAGGTAGAACTTACTTTAAACCGGATTACCGGTATATGTTCTTCATTTTCCTCTTTTTAGAAATAATGTTCTATGATATATTGTGCAACTCGATTGCTGGATAACATAATAACAAACGCACAATTGTTCTACCCGCAATAAACATACCTTCTTACAACCAGTTAACGAGTGTGTGTATGATCTAATTCTACATTTAAAAATTAAACGTCGCAAAGGTTTACAATTTCAGCATTATGAATATTGCAAAAACTTTACTTTTATAGTTTTTTTTCTTCTGACAAGACATGTATTAATCATCTAGTTCCATATTAATGACATTTATTTCAAAAACGCCAAAATTATGGGATATAAGCTTTAAAGTGCGAATCGTAAACAGAAAAATCGCTACCTATCTTCCAAATGAATGACTATTGTAAAATAAAATTATCTGAAAATTATATCGTTAAACTATGTTAAAGGTTTTGCTATAATTTCAACATTTAGTACATTTACAAATGGAAGGGAACATTAAGAATAAGAAGAAACGACTGCTAAAAATGTAAAACTAGTTTCTAAAACATTTTTATAGTGTAAATCTCATATTCATTATCAAAATCACTTCTCAGAAACAATCTGTGAAGAAATCGAAAAATAATACTAAGTTATAGGCATGGAAAAAAGTCTTACCCGTAACTTTAAAGTCTAAGTGCACAAAGAACAAAACAGCGTTAACACATAAACACCCACTAAACGATCTGAATAGGGACAACTGATATATCTAATACCGTATAGCCTAATACAATGTAGTATGATACATAAAATGTGGTTACTCTAAAAGGATTTAATACGTCAGTAAACATTTCCATTTGAAGCAGTACACACATTTCTTCTTATTAGATAAGGGCTTGCATGTGCATATATGTTCGACCACTATATTCTTCCGGGTTTATTGACATTTTTGTAAGTAAAAGCTGTGAAATATATTTTAATTTAAAAAAGCTTTTAAAAGGCTATTAAACACATCTGATTAATTAGACATACACGCGTTATATTACTTAATGTTAAGTTATCGGTGAATAATTATGCACGTTAACAACCTGGTGAGAATATTTTACATACCCAGAAAACAATTGTAGAATATAAATAAAATGGTTCAATGTTCATTTTTTCCTTTAGATTTAAAATAACGAGTAAACAATGCAAAGTTATGAAAGTGGTTTTGATAACCATACAAGAGCGTATGTTCCTTATTGTGCCTCCACAGAAACTCCACAAAATATATTGCTTGATATGAGCTGTATATAGAATAAAGTTTCTTTTTAAAAGGAAAGGCTTGCCCAGTTGTGCCATCAAAAATGATTTTTTTTGTAAAACCTCCTTAATCAACTCTTTATGATAAAGAAATAATTATAAAAAAATAAATAAATTGACCTTATATACAAGTAAAAAACAAGGTACCAGTGTTTTTACATGTATAGAGGGTCAGTTTGTCAATTTATTATCAATATTTTTTTAATTATTTTTATATCATAAAGGGTTTATTTAGGATTCTTTTTTTTTCGAAAAAAAAAGTTTCACTTTTAAAGGGGTAGGTAGGGTAACCCCAAGACTGGACGAGCACCTGTGCCCATTTGTGCCACCAGTGTTATGCATGCAAATTTGGACAAAAGAAGGACCAGAAGTCCACTGATTATAACTGAACCGGAACATGCTGACGATAACAGTAACAACTTTTTTTGTAAAAACGAATATTTTTTTGTCAAATACGATTTAAAATCTATCCTCTATTGTATAAAACTTATAAAGAAAATAATCAATTGTAAAAAAACTAACATTGGCTTTCCAACGTGGAGGAAATAAAAGTATCTATCTATCATACTGAAGGGAAACAAGTGTGTACATTTCTTTTTACACTTTTTTTTCGCAGAAAGAGTCATTCGTTTTGGCAGTTGCTAATTTCATTTCAATAGCATCTTTACAGACAAGTAAATGCGCTAAAATGTACCAATTAATATGCATGTATCAACTATGTTACACCTAAAATGTCTATGACACAGATATACCGACAACACAGGATGTGCTATCTGTAGATCAGCACGTGGTTAGGTTAATGATATGCATGGGCTATTTTTAGAAAGACAAAAATCAATAATGAGAGAAACTAACTATTGCGTCTTGAAAACGAATTGGAACGGAACATTTTCGTTTATAATTTATTTCTTCCTTCTAATTACGCTTTAAACCGATAAATCAAGTAAATATAGAAATCCTTTTTATAAGAACAAACTGGAATTACCGAAGTAACTAAAATAGCTTAGATTTCCGTAATATTACTTCGTCTGATTCCGCAGTATGACGGAATCGCCCGAATTGTCACGGTTGCAGCGGAAACATAGACTGGCTTCCCGTTCCACCATGCACTTACAATTGTAAGCAGGAAACCACCTAACCGGAACAAGTTTTCCAAAACAAATGGCTTGCGGCCGGCCAAAAAGAGTTATGATGCTTTACATTATCATTATCACCTAGTGATAGCTTCAAGTGCTTTTCTGTTTGTTAAAGATTACATGTATAAACATTTCCCTGTTCTATTATATTTTGATTGTATAAATATGATGAATATATATAAGATTGTCTTAGATCTTTCCTTTATGGACATCAATTATACACGCACACCTATAAGATTTGTCAATTGTATTCATATTTGATTACTCAGTAATGAATGAGGGTTGTTTTTCTTTTCCCTAAATTCCGAACAAAGTGCTAACAGTAATGAAGGTGTTATATCAAAACTGGAAGTGGCGAACATTTATACATGTAGCTATGTTAAATATTGGCATGAACTCTGCATACTAATATGCTATTATACCATCAACAATACTCTGTTATTTTTTTCTGTTGCAAAAAGTAAGGGGATCTAGTTGTACTTTTTGTTCAGGATGAACCTTTATTTAATTTTACTTTTTTCATGCATAAAAAAAGATAATTTGATATCTCGACAAAGACTGAGATCAAAGGTATCCAAAGATTTCCAAGGAATATTACAAGGGACTGAGTTCAAAATATCTAAGGATGGAGGTCATATAAGTATAAGTATCAAATATGACCAAGAACAGAGATTGGAAAACACTACTACAATCAATGGTCACAAAATATTTATATAAGCACACATATAAAGTGCTTTGACCGTCACAAGGACTTGGCACATAGAATACATCATAGGCCTCATATTAATCTTTACAATAAAACAAAGCGCTAACAAATCAATTTATGGAAGCACATTTTGAAAATTACCAACATTTTTAACTTTGAAATACATTTTGTCAAAAACTAAAGGTAATTTAAGTTTTTAGATTTAGAAATATACATTTCATATGGCTATTTTACTCTGATCCATTTCACGTGATTGTGTGTGTACAGGCTTGGATACAACGTGTGGAAAAGTCGGAAGTGTGACAGAATGTTGCGTTACAGAATATGTCAAGTCCTCCATTGTTATTGAAATACTTGAAATCTTTGTACACAAATCTTGTCTCGTGGGTAGACTGTGAGATGATATGTGTGTTTCTGTCAACTTCACATCTAGAACAAAATAGAACTATTGGTTATTTTAAAGTAAGTTTATCTAGTGAGATCTTGATCTAAAACCAAGTAATATTAGAATGCATTTAATGAATAAAGTGAGTTTCTTTTGTAAAAGATTGAGGCCGAAAAAAGGCCCCTTCCCATTTAAAAAACAAAAACGTTGAATATTTTTTATTGACTCCAAAAAAGAGTGCAGATTAACAATCAGCTGAAATATATATGGAAAACGTTTTATTATTTCCAGAAAGAAAAGGTGAATGTTTCAATAAATTTGTCAAATATTCCAAATAAATGTATTCTATTAGGATTTGTGACAAGTTTCCCAATATTAAAAGCATTGGCTGTTCCGATAAAAATTAAGTAGAAAATAACTAAAATAACTTACATGTTTTACAAATAAAGTTTAATCAACAATGGTTAATATAGACGGAGTCGATAAGTCCCATTACTTCCGTTATTATCAAATCATTAAGCGCCATAGAGTACCATAGGCACTTGGTTTCGGAATAAAATAACCCTTTGAGAGGTTTGTAGAACTCAAATATAATTGAATGTTACAATTTTTTTAACGTAGATGTCTCTTTTCTAAAACCGTCATTTTTCCGATATTACTAAAAAAACACAAGGTAGCTCAGTCGCCATTTTTATCCGCAACGGAAGTGATGTATAATTTACCGTACACGTACCGTTCCGAATCTGGTACCCGCAAATCGTATTGACAACTGCCTAGAAACCGGGCAACGGTACTATAAACATATAGTGGCGCCATAAATACAAATTCTGATTCATGTTTATTTATTATTGTTCTTTACAAGTGGTAATAAAATGGATGCAAAACAACAGTTTTGCGTAGATTCAGTTCTGAGCGGACATAATATAGTGTTGGTAGGTCAGGCAGGGACGGGTAAAACATATACTATTAGAGAGTGTGCAAGAAAAC